>NC_080784.1:204723224-204825595 GCF_028018385.1 Neofelis nebulosa
AATTCTGCCCCTTTCTCAGCCTCGTGAACTGAATCACACCGGGCTGAGCTGAACTTGCAGAATAAGAACGTGCTTCCCGAAGTCAGAACTGCAGGAAAGGTGCAGCCGGAGAAGGACCACCCTCCCCGCTCCCTGGCGGGGAGATCGTCAGATGGTCGTCTCCTTTAGTCTTCCTGGTTCTTCCTTACTCCTGTTTTATCACGCGCGAGGCACACCACCAGTGCTCTGTTGCACCCGGCCTTTTTCACCGGCAACTACACCCCAGAAGCCTCCACCGCCCTCGGAGCCGAGCCCACGCTCGGCGGCGTCCAGCCCGTGTGTGCGCCGATTCCCCGCTGTTTCCCCTTCCCACGCACGCGTGCGGGTCTCAGCTCCGCCGAGCTGTATTGACAAATAATACCGTAAGATGTCTAAAGCATAGGCCGTGACGATTCAACGCGCGGATGCGCGGTGAAAAGCTCTCCCATCGACTTAACTAACACAGCCATCACCTCGCGTGATTATCTCCTGTTTGTCTCTTTGTGGGGTGAGATTTAAGTCGGACTTTCTTAGCAAATTTCACGCGGTGGGTGAGAGCCTCAGACCTAATTCTCTCACGGGTGAAAGGTCATGGTTCGCTCCCCGGCCCGTCCTCCCCGCCAAGTGTGGCCACCACCCTTCCGCGCTCTGTTTCCATGAGTTTGGCTTTGCTCAGTGTCCACGTAGAAACAATTCCACGCAGAGGACTAGTCTTCCTCGGTCCGGCTTTTCTCGCCCCGTAGGACGCCATCGAGGCCGGCCCGTGTTGTGGCAAACAGACTGGTGGCCTTCTTCCTCCCGGCTGAACGACACTCCGCTGTGCACACGCAGCGGCTTCTCCATCCACGAATCCATCGCCGGACACCCGGCTTGTGTCCACGTCCCGCGGGCTGAGCCGTGCCGCCGTGAGCGTGGGGGCTTCTCGGACGTCCTCGTCTCTTTCCCTTCGCAGGTGGACCCTGACACGGGGTTGCCGGGTCGTAGGAAATTCTACTTAATTTCCTCAGGAGGCTCGATCCCGTCGTCCAGGGCGGCTGTAGCATTTTACGGCTCCCAACGACACCGCACGAGGGTCCCCTTTTCTCCACAGCCTCGCCCACGTTTACTCCGGCCTCTTTGGGGACAGCCATTCTGACAGGAGTGGGGTGGTTTCGATTGCTATTTCCCTGATGCAGAGGATCTCTCCACGTGTCTGTTGGCCGTCTGCGTATCTTCCTCGGAGAGGTGTCTATTTAGTTCCTGTGCCCAATTTTAACGATCTTTCCTTCCTCCCTCCCTGCGCCCCTCCCTCCCTTCCTTCCTGTTGAGTTGCGTGAGCTCTTTATAGATCTTGGACATTAACCCACCACCAGATACACGATGTACAAGTATTTTTTCCCTGTCGGTAGGCTGCCTCTCCATGTGGCGGGCGATCTGAGCTGCGCGGAAACCGTCTGTCCTGACACGATCCTGCCTTTGCTTCCGTCACCGGCGTCGCTCCCAGCGGTCCCTGTTTTGCAATGACAGACAACGCCGTGACAAACACCCCTGTGCCCGCGTGTTTTCAGTCGTCGGAGGGGTGTCTTCGGGGCAAATCCCTGGAAGGGTCAAACGCATGCGTGGGCTCGTTAGACGCTGTCCTTGCACAGGCGGCCGTCACCTTGCGTCCCCGCCAGGGCGCCGAGCCAGTCTGTCTCCCCAGCAGCGTGTGCTGTCAAACTGTAGAATTTCCGCCCAATCTGAGGGATGAGATGTGGCATCTCATGTGGCTTCAGCCTGCACTTCTCTCACAAGAGTGAAGTCGGATAACTTTCCGTTCTCCCAAGGGCCGCTCGTAGGTCCTTTCCAGGGGACTGTTTCTCACGTACTCTGTTCGCGTTTCTATATGATTTTTGTGCGTCTGGCCGTCACCTGTGAAGACTTCTTTGCATATTAGAGACGTTACCCTTTCACTGACGGAGTAAGTTCCAATGATTTTTCTCCTGGTCTAGTGTTTCTGCGATTTCTGCAAAACTTGGTATTTTTTTGCAGACGGATTTGTTGATATTTTCGTTTATTGCGTCTGGGTTTTTCCTTCACATCTAGAAAGCTCTTTCCCTCATGACAGAGAGATCGTAGAGGGATCTTCCCGTATCTGTATATGCGGGCTTTGTACTCCTGCCCTCTGATTTTGTGAGTTGATTCTTACCGCGGTGTGAGGAATGGATCTAATTTTGTCTTTCTCCACGAGAGCATGTGCTTGTCCCAGCACGGTTTTGCGTGGACGATCATGAGTGTTACAGGGGATGGGGGGTTGGGGGGGAGGGGTCCTCCGCTCGGTGCTGGGCTCCAAGAGGTGGGGCGCCCCCCCCCACCCCTGCGCGCTCACAGCCGGCCCCACCCGAGCCCAAGGCCACCAGTCCACCTGCGCCCACGGCCACCCCCACGCGCGCCCACGGCCGCTTCTGCTCCCTTTCTGAGGCGCGGCGGCCCGCGCTCCCAGAGGCCCCCGCCGGGCGGTCCTGTCTGCTGGGGCCTGTCCCCACCACCCGACACGGCCCTTCCTCCTCCGCGTTTTCTCAGTTACTCTTGCATGTTTGTTTTTCCACATGAACTTTGGCGTCGACACCAGCTCCACAGAAAAATGTCCATCGGTATTTTTATGAGGATCACGTTAAGCTTATACCCTAAATTAGGAAGAACTGACATCTGGATGATGTCGGAACATCCCGACCTTTCTATTCTGGGTCTGTGGGTCTTGCAAGAACGTGTTACAGCTTCTTTTGCACGGGCGGCCGACATTTCGCCTTAAGCCCACGGCTGCAGGTGGGCGAGCAGGGGCTTGTCCGTGTGCCGGCTGTTCTCTGCCCCCGCAGACCCCTCCTCGCCCCCTGCCCTCTGCCCTGGTGGCCGCCACAAGGGGCCCCCTGCCCTCCAGCCTCTCACGGGGTTTGGCCAGCAGGAAGCCCGCCCGAGAGAACAGGGCGGGAGGGCGGATGAGGGCTTTTCCCGGCTTGCTGTTGTCCGGGCCACATAGACGACGGTTTCTGGGGCTCAGCCGCGACCACAGTCTTCTCTCCGGGGCCCCGCAAGTCTCCCCTCCGCCCAGCCCTTCGGGCCGGGTGGTCCTGGCGTCCGTGTGACTGACCCCCGCTGCGTCACTGTCCGCTGTTAGCTTCCTCTGCTGGGCTGTAGACCGCCCCTCCTTCAAACCCTCCAGATCGCCCTGCTGGTGTGAACCCCTGCCCCCCCCGCCCGCGCTCACCCGGCACCCCCAGCTTTTTGGACAGGACACCTCGGTTTTCTGCGGAGAAGTCACCCTCCGTCTGCTCTCTGATTGCATTCGGCTGGACTGACCTCGCTCCCGGGTCCGGGGCTGGCCTGTGTCCCAAGCCTGCCATCAGCCAGCCATCTACGGTTGGGAGGCGGAGGGGACAACATGATGAGGAAGTCAGGAAGCCCTGAGATGCTGAGAGAGCCCGGCAAACAGTCGGCAGGGAGACAGAGCCTCCGTTCTACAACCGTGTATCTGTCAGTCTCCGCCAAACAGACCGGTGGGATGTGTGCGTCCGGAAGCATGGAGTTATTTTGAGGGACTGAGCCACACAATTGTGGGGTTGGCAGGTCAGAACTCTGCAGGGTAGACCAGCAGGCTGGAGACCCGGGAGGAGCTGGTGTGGCAGCTGGAGGCCTTCCGCAGGCAGAACTCCCGCCTCTTCTGGGAAGTCAGATATTTTTTCCTTAAGACCTTCAACTGATTGGATGAGGCCCACCCACATTATGGAGGATAATCTGCTTTACTCAAAGTCTACCGGTTTAAATATGAATCTTTATTTAAAAACAAAAAAAAAGCCTTCACAACGAGGTCTAGAATAGTGTTTGGCTAAATATCTGGGGACTGTGGCCCATCCAAGATGACACATAAAATTAACAATCACAGGGGTGCCTGGGCGGCTCAGTCGGTTAAGCGTCTGACTCTTGATTTCAGCTCAGGTCATGGTCTCGCAGTTCGTGGGTCCAAGTCCCACGTCAGGGCCCACGCTGACAGTGTGGAGCCTGCTTGGGATTCTCTCTCTCCCTCTCTCTCTGCCCCTCCCCTGCTCTCTCACTCTCTGAAAATAAATAAACATTTTTAAATTAACAAGCACGAACCCAAGAAACTGAGTTCGATCACAACCTCCCAAGCTTGGACTTGGCTTCTCCCACGTAGCCTCCAGAGGAGAGCCCAGGTTGGCCCACACCTTGACCGTGGCCTTATGTGCAGCACCGGCCACGGGGAAAGTGGAGGAGCCCACGGGACTCATGACCCACGGAACCTGGAGGTGACGAACGTGTGCTGCCACAGCCGCTGAGTTTGTGACATGTGACAGCTCATCACGGCAAGCACAGGACAGGAGCCAGACGGACCTCGAGGAAAGCCGGGGGCCGCCCGGGTGAGTCTAAGCTCCTGCCAAGTTCCAAGGCGGGTGGCGGTCAGGCGTCTTCACCAGCAGGGCAGGGAGCTGTCGGACACACTTCTGCTGAAGGCGGGCTGCGGGGGGGGGCCCCCTGCCCCCCATCCCCCCACCCTCCACCTCTGCCCATCCCCCCATGTTCCTCAAAGCCAGCATTTGCCCCCAGGGCAGGCCCCAGGCAGACAGGTGGGAAGGAGGAACTTCTGGAACCCCCTGGGTCTGGGTCTGGGACCCCACCCTAGAGGGGCTCTCAGCCAGGTGGGGAACAGTCAGTAGTACGTGATAACCGGTTAGGGGACCATGGAAGGTCTCACCGCCTGGAGAATCTGGGAGGGCTCCCTGAAGGAAGCAGTATAATCGGGCTGCCACCCTTGGTTTGCGACTCTGGGCTTCCGCGGGAACTGGGCAAGCGGCTTTGCCAAAGGCCAGCGCCACTCATGTGCCTGAGCCCCAGCGGGGGCAGCCGCTGTCTCAGCTCCACGTGGGCATCCAAGCCGTGGGAGCCGGGAGCCGTGCCACGCAGGGCCAGGGGGAAGGCCCGGGACGGCAGAGCCCCCGGTCCCCACTGGAGGGACGTCTCTAGGAAAGGTGGCGGGCAGAAAGGGTGTCAGAGCCCAGCAGCACCACCCTGAGGGGTGTCACCGAGACCCCCGGAAAACGTGGAGCTGGAAGTCCCGGCTGGGACGCTGCTTTGGGATGTGACTTGAGCCGAGCAAGGAGCGAAAAGAACCCGTTTGCCCTGCGGTTGCCGGGCGTCTCCTGGGAAGTCCCAGGGCTGTGGCCCGGCCTGTGGAAGGGAGGCGCCCCCTTGGCACAGGGCCAAGCCCTCAGCGGCGTTTAGGTCGTCGTAACTGCCTAAACTGTCACGGGTCCTCGCGCACCCAAGCCGGGCCAGCCTCGTGGTGCGGCGCAGTCGGGTGGGGCCGCAGGGCCGCCTGTGAGTCCCCACACCCCCAAGTCAAACCCAACGCCAAAGCCGCGAGAGGTACCCCGCCGTCTCCCCACACCAGCCTCGCCCCCTCCTGAGCCCCCAGCTCCCCCTCTCCCAGCCGCCGGGCGTCTGCCCCGCCCGCCACGCTGGGCCTTATCCTCTCAGGGACCGGGGCTCCCCAAGGGCCCGTGGCTTCTGGGTGCTCTGGAGCACCCAGGCCGAAGGTTCTGGCAGATCGGGTTTGCTCCGCTGAGCAGTTGGGCGCATCCCCCCCCCCCCCCAGGGTCCTTCCATTGTGCTCCAGTCGAGGGGTGGGGGGCAAGCCAAGCTTCATGGAAAGGACTGAGGGAAGTCTCCTGGCCTCTGATGAGAGCGCCTGGGCTCCCGACACGGCTTAGCCTCCAGGAGGGGCCCCCAGGCCCCTTAGGGAAGCCTTCCCCGGACGTGTCTTGCTTGTGGCCTCTTCTCCCTTTTCTAGTAACGGGCCTGTGCTTTCCCTTCCTCTGGGGGGCTGGTCCTCACTCCCACGGTCCCTGGGTGGGCACGTGACCCGGGCTTCCCACCCCCCCAACACCGTGATTGGCCCAAGTGCAGTCAGAATCTTCCCCAAGGCACAGGGCTGCGGAGCTGGGAGGGCGGGGGGACTGTCAGCCGTGCCCCACAGTGGACAGCAGCCAGCACGGGGACAGAGGAGCCGGCTCCTGCTGAGTCTCTGAGCCCCGGGCTCCAGCTTGCCTGTCATGTGCCCAGACCCCGGTGACATGAGGCGACAGAATCTCAGGCTTTGTCTTGTCTTGCCCCCCCGACCCTGCACCCCCCAGCTGAGAGATCCTGGGGACGGCCCCTCCCCAAAGAGCATGGCGTGGCCTCCCCGCCTTTCACGACAGCTTGACGCATTCTAGCTGTGACTATCCAGATCTTCGGGTGTCGGCCTCCCGTGGGCGCGGCAAAGGACATGTGTGCTCACCCGTGGGTCTGAGCCGTAAGACCCCCCCCCCCCCCCAGGTGTGGACACGGCCGAGGAGCGAGCTCTGAATGTCGGATTCCTCAGCCTGCTTAGTCCTCAAAGTGCCGTCTGAGGCGGCCTCCTCCACTGGGCCTCGTGCCCCCGGCGTGGGGCGTGGGGAGGTCGCCCGGCAGCCCGGCCGGGAGCTGAGTCGAGAGGGCACCCTCCAAGCCATGTCTCCGGAGGCAGCTGTGATGGCAGACACAAGGCCCGCGGGGGCCGAGAATGGGGCAGATGTCATCCGGGTTCGGGATCTTAGAGCCCCACTGGCTTTGCTGAGCGCGGCGTGGCTGTGCCTGGGGCCCGGGGCTCGCGGGGCACGTTTCCAGACGCAACCCTCGCGCCTCCCTCGCGGCCTCTGCTGCCGGCTCCTGTCTGCATCTCATTCCCTGGAAAGATCTCTCCAGGGGCCTGTAAGATGCTCCGTCTGCAAAATTTCCTCCCCAAAGTTATACTTCTGGAGCTTTTAGAAAAAGCAAACACCTCGCTTGAAAGAAATGCCGTCGTTTCTCTTTGGTGAAGGAGTCGGGGTGCAGACGCCTGTGGGAGGAATGCGGCAGAATCCTCGCCAGCGCCCCCAGTCCCCAGAGGCACGACTCAGGGTGGGGGAGGGCACGGCAGCGGTGCAGGTGGCCCTCCGCCTGCCTCCTCCCTCCCTCTGGGCAAGCGCCGGCCCGGCTCTGGACTTCTGAACCGTCTCCGCGGCCCCCGTCTCCAGCCGCGCTGCCCAGCCATGCCCTCTGCGCTCCTGGGGCTCCTCACCCGGCTGGCAGGCGGGGGCCACGGGAACCAGCTGTCCTGGCCTCGGATCGGCCTCTCCTCCCCCGGGACAGCGCCCGCCCCCTGGCCAGCCCTGCTCGTGGGGCCCTGCTCCCTCGAGCTCCGTTCCAGACGCCCACCCGGTCACCCCCAGAGGATAACGTCCTCTGACCCGGAGGATGCCCGGAGACCCGGTCCAGGGGCCCTCCCGGGAGAGCAGCGCCCCTCCTTCCCTGAACGCTGCCCCCCCTACTGTGCGCGGGGCACCAGGTAGGTCCTCTGGAAGCCTCCCCGTGTTTCAGCGTTCCCACACATCGCGTCCCCTTCCGCAGCCAGCTGCCGTTCGTTAGCATTTGTTCTGAACCCGGGGTTTATTTGACCTTCAGACCAACCCTCTGACGTAGATACTGTGATCACCCCAATTTCACAGATGAGGAGCAGAGCCCAGAGAGGTTCAGAAACTTGCCCGAAGACACACAGCAAGGAAGTGCCAGAGCCAATGGCGGCGTGCCAGGGGGAGGGTGGTCAGAGGACAGTCTGCCCTCTGGGTCACAGTCTCTACCAAGTTAGGAAGTTGGAAATTACAAATTCAGCCCTTGGAGAAGACACCGGCTCCTGCAGGGTCCCTCCGGACGGGTTTGGCCGTCCTCCTGGCGGGCGGCACAGCGGGTCGGTGGCCGCGGTCTCAGGGCGCAGACCCCTCTGATGAGCACCCCGTCAGGTTCCAGGCGGGCAGTCCGGCCTCCAGAGACATGCTCGCCCATTTTCCTGTGCCGCTGCCTCTCTGTCCTCAGCAAGCCCGGGGAGGAGACAGGATGATGAAAACCCATTGATGTCTGGAGAAGTGCAGAAGTTTCCTTGGAAACAGAAACTGCTTTTCTCCGTTCTGGGAGCCGCACAGCCTCCACCAGCCCCAGGTCCCCAGCACACAGGCGGCTCGGTGACGGGGCTGTGCCAGCATTCGAGGCTGACCCGCGGGCTCGAGTGTCTCCCGCAGCCCCGGCATCTGGGCGCCAGGCAGGGCGAGGACGCGGGCACGTCCCCATGGTGGCTCAGTGTGCCCAAGGGAGCCCGTGGCTCCCTCTTATTCGAGAAAACAGGAGCTCGGTCCCGGGCACCGTTCTAGGAGAGTCTCGCCCACTTGGGACGGGCAGGCGGAGACCTGTCCCTCCATCAGGGAGCCCTGGGGGGATGCCGACCGTGGGCACCGGAGGCCCAGAGCCCCGGGGAGCCAAGGCTTAGTGTGGCCGGCTCTGTGGACCCAGGGCCTTCAGAGCCAAGTGCCCGGAACCACGGTGCCGGGTCCGGATGGGAACAGCCCGGGTCTGGGGATCCACATTCATTTCTGCAGGTGATCCTCCTCAGGGACAGAGAACCCGGCCCGGGGGGTGGCCCACTCTCGTCCACCTGCACGGGGCTCACTGGCTGACCCTGGATTCTCCGAGAGCCCACTGTGTCCAGCCAGGGCTGGGTGTCAGGGCGACGAGCCCAGGTCCCCGGCACGCTGTGAAGGAGACGGGCCGGGGCAGAGCCAGACCCACGAAAGCAGTTCTGCCCGTGAATTTATTTCTTAACTGTAATGCCCTTTCCCCTCAGAGTGGAGAAGGAGAACGCTTGGCTAAGTGAGCGTGCCGGTCAAGCAGACCGGCGCTAAGGAGGGCGAAGCGGCCGAGGGCCGAGAAGGCAGGGCGGTGAGCTGGTGACCTCGGGCCCTGTTCTCTCCTGCGTCTGGGACCACAGTGCAGCAGCTCGGAGAAGCCAGCCCCGGGAACAGGCTCCCTCCTGCCCCTGACACATCCACGTGGGCCTGGCAGGCCACCTGCCTCCGACCCCGGTTTTCATCGGGGTGAAAGGGCCGAGGGCCCCCGCCGAGAGCTAGGTCTGCGGGACCCGGGCCTGGTCCCGGGGTGCTGGCCCCCGCCCTCCACCCTGCCCTGGTGCTGCGCTATGGATGCCCCCACACCCTCTGTGCTGTGTGGCTCTGGGGGGAAAATGCTAAGGTGAAGGGGGACACGGGGAAACTCAGGGTAATGGTACCAGTCCCGCATTGGTACTTACGTAGGTATAATTGTCTAGAGCAGTTTTAGGGTCGTAGCAAAGCGAGCGGGGAGCAGAGACAGTTCCACTGTGCCCCCAGCCTCCCCCACCATACAGGTTGTAACGGCCCTGGTGCGTCCCCATCACCAGCGTCAGCGCAGACGGAACGGGCCCACTGAGTGCACCCCAAGTCCCAGGGAGCCGAGGCGGCAGATGCCCTGGCGGGGGCAGACGGGGGTCTGGGGTGAGGAGGCCCCGGGGGCAGCGGCCCTGTGGGCCCCAGGGGGTGGGCGGGTTGAGGACCGACAGAAGTAAGACCCCGTCTGCCTCCCCCGTTCGTGTCTTGATAGGAGGAAGGTCTGCGTGTGCTGTTCTTTGGGGACCCCAACGGGACCGGGGGTGGGTTCGCGGCATCGGACATGCAGGCTGGGAGAGAATCTAGCATCCGAGTGGTGGTGGCATTGAAAGTCAGGTGGCTGGGGCCCGAGGGAGCGCGTGGCCCTGGCCCTTCGTGGCCCTCCACGCCTCCGGGGGGCCGGCCGGGCTGGAGCGTACTGTCAGGGCATCGGGAGCGAGTTTTGTGCTTTACAAGGGGGAGCACGGCAGAAAGCAGGCTGGAAATGAAAGGCCGCGCCCCCGGGAACCCCAAAGCCTCCGACGTTCACTGCCTGCCCTGCTCTCACCGACACCCGAGGCGGCTGGCCGCGGCTCTCAGTCTGGGGTTGACGCTAAACCTTGAGCGGCACGACGACCGACGTTCTGTCCACCTCTGAGATTGCACGGAAATTGGATGATCAATTTTTCAGTGACTTTAATGGATATTATTTCCTTTTCCGCCGAAATCAATTCCTCCAAGGCCAAAGCTTTAGATTAGGTTAAATAGCTACTGAAATCCAAGGAATGGGGTCAACCCACAAACAACAAGCTTTCTCTGGAATTGGCCGAGGAGAACGGGGAGCCACAGATGGTTCTGTGGCCTCTGGAGAGAGCAGGGGCCGTGATTTATTCATCAATCCCTGACACAGGAGGGTGGCCAATAACTGCTGGTGAGTGACGGATGGATGGATGGACAGACGGACACACGGATGGACGTGGGCGGGGATGGATAGACGGAAGGCTAAGTATGAATAAATGAGCTGCTTGGCCTCTGTCATGGGAGTGGCTGTGCTGCTTTGCCCGATTCCAAGGCATCCCAGGTGGGCCCCCATGACCGTCTGGACCACCGCTGGGACCCCTGTGAGAGGGTGGACACCGTGCCTGGGGCACTCGGAGGGGCAGGCGGGGGCCCAGGGAGGGGCCTGAGCCCGCGTGCACCCTGCACGCGTCCTGGGCGCCAGGGTTGAGGGCCATCAGCCGGCACAGGGGAAGCAGCCAGGCTCGCGCCACAAACCCGCTTGAAGGAGGGGACCGTGGCTCGCCCGCTGAGTGTCTGGGTACCAGAGATGGACATAGCTACCGCGGGACCCACGTGTTGCGGGTGTCTCCAACCCGACCGGATCGGGGCTGGACAGTTGCCGCTGGCGGGAGGGCAGCAGAACCCGCCCAGGGGGGTACGGGGCTGGGGGAGGCCCGGGGGCCCCCACTGCTGTCAGTCACAGGTGGGAAGCTGGAGCCAGACCGGACCGGGAGCGGTGGCCCCAGGAGGCAAGGCCGCTTGATCAGGGCAGGGTGGCGGGGGGGGGGGGGGGGGGGGAGGGGGGGGGGAGGGGGGGGTCACACCAGTCTCAGGGGCTGGGCCATGAGACCGCCAGCCAGTGTCGTGAGGCTTGTTCCCTCGGGACTGTAGGGAGCGCGGTGAATCTCCGTCCCCGGGAAGGCAAAACGCCTCATGCTGCTTTCTTCTGATTGTAAAAATAAGCCATTTCCATTGCAGCAACTTGCGGAAACGTAAGAAAAAGCCAAGAACATAAATATCACCCGCATCCCATCCGCAAGGAGCGGCTGTGGGGGACCCCGTGGACGCCGCAGAGGTGGGTCTCTCACGGGCCGTGACCCGCGTGGAGGAGACAGGCCCACCCCGCCGGTGCCGGGTTTCCGGGCCTCCATCGGTGCGGCCGCAGCACAAACGAGCTGGAAAGTCACGGCGCTGAGTAAGCACATTTGGGCGAACTTGCATCACACAGGGACAAGCGTAGATGCGAGGGGTTCCAGACCCCAGCCACAGACCCCGACACGGAAGCTCTTGGAGGGCTTGTCCGCGGCCACTTTCGTGGACGAGGGGGACAGCCTGCGCCGCGCTCCCCTGCTGGGGTCGGAGGAGCCCGTGACCGGCACGTGGGCAGGGTCCCTCACTAGGTGGCTCTGGAGGGCGGGCAGATGTCACCAGCTGGTGACGACCCACAAGCATCTGTGGCGGGAGGCTAAGGTTCCAGAAGATGGCTATGCAGCCGCCCCCAGAGATCCAGGGAGAGGATGGGGGGCTGAGGTCCGAGGAGGGACTGTCTTGCTGAGGTCGGCTCTTGGTGGCACCAGGAGCCGGCTCTGCGCAGGTCCCCAAAGCCTGAGCGGGGTTCCCGGTGGGCGAGGAGAAGACCCGGCGGAGTCACGCCGGCCTGGGGACTGAAGGTCCCAGTCTGGTGGCATCGTGACCTTTTCATTCCCTGGAGGAAAAGAGATAGAGCCACAGCGGCTGGGCGCAGGGCCGAGGCGGTGCGTATGTCTTGATTAAAAGCGTGCCATAAATCGGACCGAAGTTTGCACCGGTCCACACCACCGACCCGGAGGCCTTTCTGCATGACTGTACGGGACTCCGTCCCCCAAGGGCTCAAGGATCAAGGACAGGAGCCCATCGTCAACCGTTTGGGGGCTGAAGTCCGGGCTAATTTGGCCTCGCTTGTCTTCACCGGGTCTCGGGTTCCAGGAGTAAAGGAAGGAACAGCACGTTCTCAAGTCACAGGGACCCGTAAGGGACGGGCCCTGGGGGAGGGGCTCCCCAGCAGCCACTGGGCACTTCGCCCTCTCCCCCCGGCCCCCTGCGGTCACTTGTCCCCGCTGTGGGGTTCCCGGGGTTGGGGGGGGGAGGAGGGTGGTCACCAGGACTGGGGAGGGTGTGGGCGCTGTGCCGAAGCAGCCTGTCGGGCTCACAGGAAGCCAGACCACGGCGTGGCCCTGCCACCCTCCACGGCCCCATGGGAAGGTGCCTGCCCCCTGAGCCACGGCCCACCTGGGTGGTCCCAGCTGGGGACCGCCGGCCCGGCCGTGTGTATTCCACAGTGCGGGGTGGATTTCTGGGTGGGGGGAGGCGCTCAGCGCTGCTGTCTCCGGAAGGGACACGAGCCAACGTGCAGCCATGACATTGGGAAAGGCCCGCCCTGAGCGGGGACACGCCGTGCGGCCCCCTGCTTCTCAGGGGCCCCAGGCAAAGTCTCAAGCAATCCGTGCCTCAGTTTCCCCACCACCACCACCACAAACAGACTCGGGCACAGGAGTGTAGGTGACGTTTCCTCAAGGCGCAATCCGCACAGCGTCCCCTTCTCCTCGACCTCCAAGTGCGGGCACAGCTTTCCTTCAGAACGGGAAAACCCGAGGACACCGGCACCGCGGTGACTGTGGCCCTTGCTGATCGCGCTCGTTGGTCATGTTTTCCCACCCTTCTTGTAAGTTGCATCTAATTGTTTCGGGTTGATTCTTAGGTAAATTGTTACCTAGACTCCTTCTTGAGGCGTCTGCCCCCACCAGTGCTGGGTCATGCGGTGGCTCGGGCACGTCTCCTTTTCTGGTCCCGATTTGCCTCGACTGGGGTGCCTCGACGGCACCTCGGTGCACGGCGGAAGTTTCTCCGGAAGTTAGAGGCTGGTGCCCCCAGAATTCCCCCTGAGTCAGAGGGCGAACGGCTCCCAGAGCCAGAAAGAGGAGCGGGCATCTGTGGGGGAGGACTTCGGTGCCAGTCCCCGTGTTGGCATTTGATGTGCCTTTCCTCACTTCCTCCTCGCAGGGACCCAGTACAGAAGGTTCTTGCCCCATTTGATCACTGAGGACACGGAGGCTCGGGAGAGGGCCCGTCACGGAGAAAATCTCCGGGCCCTCTCCCCGCCTTTCCCAGGCTCTCCCGCCAGCACGGCGCCCCTCAGCCGGCCCAGTCCCCGCAGGGAGGTGCCCAGCTCCCTCAGTGCAAGGGAGGCCGTTTCCTTGGCGACGGGGTCCTTGTGCCTCCCTTCACTGCCGGAAGCCCCCCCCACGAGACCTACTCGGGGCACAGCCGAGCCAAGTGTCCACAGAGCCTCGACAGACGCGGGCCTCTGGGCACCTGTCAGGGCCCCCACCCTCGGGGGCTGTGGGCGGAATTTTAAGCTCAAGAAGTATTCTTAAAAAGCACCCATGTGGCTTAGTTAAACCTCCTAAAATAATTGCAGTCAAGCAATTACTCCTTTTGAAGGCGTTCGGAGGTGTTGAGATCCAGGCTGGCATTTTTCATGATAAAAGCAAGTCCTTTGTGCTCAGAGCCCGGGGCGGCTCAGCTCCGTTCAACAGGTGCTCCAAGGACACGGTGGGTGCTCCCTGCGGGCCTGCTCCCCCTTCTCCTGGCCTACCTCCCACACCTTGCAGGCAGAGTCAGGGAGCCTGAGGATAAGAGAGGAAATGAGAGGGAGAGAGAAAGTCAGCTCCGTCAGCTTGCCGGCGGAAGAAAGAGCACGTCTGCAAAGCAGACGTTTTCCCGATGGGCCGCCTCCCAAAGCCAGGCCAGCCCTCCGGCCACGCGGCCTCCGCAGTCAGGGCTGGCGGCAGGAAAGCTGAGGGTGCGCGTCCTGACCCCCAGGCTCTGGAAACACGCCTCTCCCTCGCCGCCTCGAGCCGATCTCTCTCCATCCTCCGGCCTCTGTTCCTCTCTGTCCCGCTCCCTCCTTCCTGTCATTCCTCACGCAGTGCCTCCTGGGTGCCCACATCCAGGGTCACGGCCGATCAAGGCAGCCCCGCCCCCAGGGAGCTCCAGCAGGCACCCAGCCCCACGGCCATGACCACAGGCTGCAGGGCCGCGATGGAGGGGGGCCCAGGATTCAGAGGGGGCGCCTGCCTCTCTCCGGGGGACCCGGGGAAACTTTACAGAGCAGGCAGGTGGAACATCGGATGACCGTACGGCAAAGGCCCCTCCGTCCCCCCACGGGCACCACGGCGGTGCCGAGCCTGGCCACGGACTCGCTCTGGCCAGGGGAACGCGGGTGGAAACGACCACATGCGCGTGCGGAGCGTAAGGTTTAAGACACCGTGCGTGGTTCTGCTTGTCTGTCTGGGAGCGTCCGGCCTCCCCCCTGATTAGGCCACGCCTGGGTGGTCCGCAGCCCCGAGAAGAAGGGGCGTGGGGGTGGGGGGGGAGCTGAAGCGGGCCCCCCAGCTGCGTCAGCCTGGAGCAGCCAAGCCCCGGCCAACCGCAGGCTCACGCTCGGGAAATAACGTTCTCCGTTGTAAGCCTCCGGGCTGTGCTGACTCCTTAAGCAGCGTATTGTGACTAGGCTAACTGATGCAAGGTGGCACTTTTCTGGGCCTGGAACCCGGCAGGGGTGGGCCGGGTCGGGGGGGGCACTGGGCCAGGGAAGCGTGCAATGGCGGTGGGCCGGGCCTGAGCCCAGGGCGCCGCTCAGGCTGCCTGTGCTCCCGCTCCGGTAAAGCCCCGTGCCGCTCCTTGAACCTGCCCACCCACCGCTCAACCGAGCCACCCAGGCGCCCCGTCGCAGGGCCCATCTCTTGCGAAAGACTTCATTTCAGGATGCCCCAGCTGCCATTATCTCCCATGGGGAGTGTGGGTGGAGCCCCAACAGACGCCCCGTAATTCTCCACCGGCCCCCACCCGATTCTCCATCCAGCCCTCGGCCACCGGGCCTTTGCCCGTGCTGTTTCCTCCACCTGGAAGGACAGTCCTCTCCTCCCCACAGCCCCCTCTTCTCGTGACACGCCCCATCCTTCAGAACTGCTTCCACTCCTGTAGAGTGAGTCTCCAAGTGGCCAGCAGTGGCCTCACCCCCCCTCAGGGCCGCACTCCACCTGTCAGAGGCCCCAGGCGCTTCCTGACAAGATCAGGCGTCAGCCCCCATGCTCGTCCGTTAGACTGACGTTCAAGGGCAGGGGGCCTCAGACTTGCGGTGCACCTAGACCATCAGGCCATGGGCACGATGCAGATTCCCAGGCCACTCCCGCAGATAACTGGCTTCATTTGGTTTAGAGGTGGGGCCCTGGGGTCTCCCTTGCTTTCACTGTACCCTTGGAGAAGCTGCACCCCGGGCAACCGGAAGGGCCCGTGTCTGACTCACCCCTCACACCCCCCTCCCCACACCCAGTGGGGACACGCAGCAGGCTGTTTGTCCGATGACACCAGCCTCCTCCTTCGTCAGAGCTCTGTGCCCAGAGGACGTTCCAAGCTGTCAGCCTTGGAGCTGAAGAAAACTGCACGGTCTCCCCCTTTAGAAGGAACGCTCCGTTTTGTTTCCATATCTTGGCGAACGTCGTCCCGGACCCCTGGCTGGTACCCAGAAGGGGGGGTGCATAGGCCAGATGGGCGCGAGCCTGCAGGCCTTCCTCACGGGATCCAGGCAGAACCCTGTGGCCCCCCCATAAGCCGTCAGGCCTACCCCTGCCTCTGTCCCGGGGCCCTGGCAGTCGTCCCGGGAGGCGGGCCCCGACCGACCGGGCTGCCCCCAGCAGGCCGATGCCTGGCACCCACAGGCCTACGGGCCCCTTCACTCTCTGCCAGCCCAGAAAGAGACCTCTCTAGTCCTCTGTCACCCCCCGGCCTTGCAGGTCTCAGCCCCACAGGGGCTGACCGCAGCCAGGGCTTCCTCCTCCGAGCCCTCCTTCCCTCTGCAAGAGCCCACAGGCCAAATGCACTGTCTTCTCCTGGAGCCGCAGACTCGATCCAATCCCACGGGTGCCCTGTGGATCCCAGGGCCTGGGTCGCCTTGGGTGGTCACTAAATGTTGGCTCCTTCCTCCACCCCGGCCCTCAGCCCACCCAGAGCTGAGGGGCCAGCAGGCCCCGAGCGGGAGTGCCCCCCAGGCCAGGGCGCGGGCCCCCCATTGGGCTGCAGCAGCCACAAGGCCGCTCCTCTGTCGCCGGGGTGGGAGGGGGGGGTGGTTCGTGGCCACAAGGAGGGCCCGTGTTTCCTTCTCCCAGCTTTTATTTATTTATTTTTTAAATGTTTATTTATTTTTGAGACAGAGCATGAACGGGGGAGGGGCAGAGAGAGAGGGAGACCCAGAATCCGAAGCAGGCTCCGGGCTCCGAGCCGTCAGCACAGAGCCCGACGTGACCCTCTCCCAGCTTTTTTTTTTAATTTTTTTTTCAACGTTTTTTATTTATTTTTGGGACAGAGAGAGACAGAGCATGAACGGGGGAGGGGCAGAGAGAGAGGGAGACACAGAATCGGAAGCAGGCTCCGGGCTCCGAGCCGTCGGCCCAGAGCCCGACGCGGGGCTCGAACTCACGGACTGCGAGATCGTGACCTGAGCTGAAGTCGGACGCTCGACCGACTGCGCCACCCGGGCGCCCCGACCCTCTCCCAGCTTTTTTTTTTTTTTTTTTTTTTTTTTAATTTTTTTTTTTCAACGTTTTTTATTTATTTCTGGGACAGAGAGAGACAGAGCATGAATGGGGGAGGGGCAGAGAGAGAGGGAGACACAGAATCGGAAACAGGCTCCGGGCTCCGAGCCGTCGGCCCAGAGCCCCGCCCGACGCGGGGCTCAAACTCACGCGAGATCACGCGAGATCGTGACGTGAGCCGCAGTCGGCAGCTTAACCGACTGCGCCACCCAGGCGCCCCTTAAGTTTTTTTTTTTTAATGTTTATTTATTTTTGAGGCAGAGAGAGACAGAGCATGAACGGGGGAGGGGCAGAGAGAGAGGGAGACACAGAATCGGAAGCAGGCTCCGGGCTCCGAGCCGTCGGCCCAGAGCCCGACGCGGGGCTCGAACTCACAGACCGCGAGATCGTGACCTGGCTGAAGTCGGACGCTCAACCGACTGCGCCACCCAGGCGCCCCTCTCCCAGCTTTTAAACACACGGAAGAGACACACGCAGTTAAACCTAAAAAACAGAAGCTGGGGTTGCAAAATAAAGTCCAAGTCCTAATAACATTTGTGATTCCACCTCCTGTCGCTCGCGGCCGTGAGTGGACATTTTACGGCTTGGGAGGGAGATCTTTCACTCCCAGGGCTCACAGAGAAAAGGCCTGAGCGATTCCAAAACAAATTAACTCCCAATTAACCAGCTTATCTCAGAAGGAGGGGGGGAAAGGAAAGTCAACACTGAATTGATTCCTTTCATGTGTGTAAACATCGCTTTCAACCAAGGAGCGGACATTTACGCACATACACCCAGTAAAGTCCCGAGGCCTGGACAATGAGTCCCTGCCTTCCAGAGCTACCATTTACTGAGTTGTTAGGGAAAGCACCAGTTTCCCAGATAAATAAACCATTCTCCACTCGTCTGTAAACCGGTTTTTTGCATTTGCTTCAGCTGAACCGTGATCGCTTTATCTCTTCCACAGAAAGGAAACAAAGATGCCAACTCACGGCTTTCTCTCCCCTGTCTGGGCACCGTGCTGGGCCCCCGGGATGTTAGTGGCTAAATCACCCGTGAGCTGTCCACATCTACTGTCCTGTGTCAAGACCATGGAAAAGAGGGGCGCCTGGGTGGCGCAGTCGGTTAAGCGTCCGACTTCAGCCAGGTCACGATCTCGCGGTCCGTGAGTTCGAGCCCCGCGTCGGGCTCTGGGCTGATGGCTCCGAGCCTGGAGCCTGTTTCCGATTCTGTGTCTCCCTCTCTCTCTGCCCCTCCCCCGTTCATGCTCTGTCTCTCTCTGTCCCAAAAATAAATAAAAAACGTTGAAAAAAAATATTTAAAAAAAATAAAAATATAAAAAAAAAAAAGACCACGGAAAAGACCGGAGGACATGCCACAGCCCCAAATCCTTAACTGTGCTGGGAAGTGTGGGCGAGACCCCCACAGGTGCAGTTCACTTGAACTGCATCGCACTGGGGGGTGCCCAGGGCAGCGCTGGCAGCCAGAGCCCCAAACCAGGCAAAGCCCGGAAGGAGAGGGAGTGTCGCGACTGCAAAGACAGAGGGTGCAAAGGCCCCAAAGGTGAATTTGGGGACAGGCAGGTGCGGGGCAGGGCCAGCGAGGCAGAGGAGGCCGAATGCTGCTCGGAGAGTCTCCGGATGCCTTGTCAGGAGGCTGGGACACACATTTTGTGAGCCATGGGGAGCCAGCATGGGCTTTTAGCAGTCAGGGAACGTTCGAGTGCATACTTTTCTTTCCCCTAGGTGAAAACGGCTTTATGAAGGCGATACCCGTTTGCAGTAAAACGTTCAGATAATGCAGAAAAATAAAAAGAAGACAGCAGAGGTCACCCCAAGTCTCACTGCCTAGAAATAAGAATCGCTGTTGACTTAGATAAGCGTCCTTCTGGACATCGATCTCCGCGTGGCCATACGGATCCCTCTGCAGAAACGGCTTTCTGCGGTGTTCTGCAATCTGCCGTCGCGGCTTGGGTTCCTGCCTCTGGCAGTGGGCACGGGACTGCCCCGTGGGTTGGCATCGCGAGGTATTCCCCGGGAAAAAATGGGCCCAAATGCCGGTCCCGGGGCCCCTGGAGGGAGCACACTTCAGCGTGTTCAGCTTTTCAGGATCAGAATCAGCCCTGCGGCGCCCGTCCTCACCCTACACGGCATGCTGCTGGGGCCAGGGCGGTGGTCGGTCTCCACGAGGCTAGCTCGCGTCAGGCTCTGTGCCCTCGGGGGGCGGGGCGGGGTCCGCTCACCAGGCAAGCACCACTTGGAACCCCACCCACGCAGGGTGACAGCAGAGGGTCGCCAGCCCTGGACAAGGGCTCTGATGCAAGACAGGAACTCAAACCCAAACTGGAAAAGGGAGGGGTGGTAAATAGCAAGGGAAGGAAACTTCCAGAAGAGACCCTCAAAGGGATGACAGGAGGTCGTGCATTCACGGGGCGAGCCCACGGCCCTAGAAAAATGAGCAGTCAGCAGAAAAGAAGTGTTCCCGTGAATTAGTTAGAAGGCTTCAGAGGGAGAGTTGAGGACCCAGAGTGGAAGGAGAACAGGAGTTCAAGGGGGGCAATGGGGAGGGGCTGGGCGACCTGGGAGCTGGAGGCCCACCTGAGGCCTCGGAGATTGGTCCGGGGGGAAGGCTGGGCGCCGTCCCGAGGGGCCACGAGCGAGTGCCCAGCACGGGGCAGAAAGTGGAGCCATGGAGCACATGCTGTGACACTTCACCGCACGGGGAGCACTGTTCCCAGAGGAACATGGACGTAAGTCCCCAAAAAGGGTCAGGCATCAGAAGGGACTCAGACTTGTCCGTCGTAACCCTGGAAGCTGGGAGAGGGCGGAGCGTCCAGGGCCGGGGAGTGACTCCCTCCCCGAATTCTATACCCAGCTCTCTGTGCACAGGGGCTGGGACAGGCAGGGAATCTCGGCTCTGAGAAAGGTGCTGCCAGGCACCCTGGGCTGGGACCTCCCGACCGATGTGCACCAGAGCAAAGAGGAAGGGTCTAGGAAGCAGGCCTGTCAGAGAGACGAGAGGCTTTCCCAGGCGTGAGCCGAGTGGCGGAGAGCCGGCGAGGGGAAGGTGTCTCCAGATAGCCGCGTCCGGGAAAACTGGACTGGACGCACCCACCGTGTATCACACAGAGGACGGCCAGTGCGTTCACCGCTCTGTGGAGAAGCTCAGGGAAGCCTTGGCGATGCGACGTCTCCGCAAAGACGCAGGGTTTTAACACGAGGGAGAACGCAGAACGTCACGCTCAGGGGACACCGCGGTTCACGGTGGAAGGAGGGAGAGAAACATTGACAGAGGCGCAGCTGCGATCTGGCGATTTAAAAGATTCACTCATACGTTGACATGTTGATTAATGTCGGATAGTCATTTAATCCGAGATGTGACGGAGCTACGTGGGGAGGCGAGGGGGAAGGGGCGGTGGGGCTCTGAGCGACGTCCGTGCACATCTGTCCTCTTGGAGGTCAAGAGGGGGCGTCTGAGACTGTTCACTGCTGTGAACACACAGCAGGGCGGGCGTGTGGTCTGGACACAGGCGGGAACACGGCAGGCTGATGAAACCACGCGGAAACCGAACCAGATGCAAAGTCGGAGTCTTTGCTTCCAGGGACGGGGAGGCGGAGAGATGAGGCTTTTGTGATAAACCGTGAGGAGTGATCTGGCGTGTTGAATTATGCACTTAGCATATTGCTTCAGGAAGATGGGATTTTATTTTTTTTTTTTTTAATTTTTTTTCAACATTTTTTATTTATTTTTGGGACAGAGAGAGACAGAGCATGAACGGGGGAGGGGCAGAGAGAGAGGGAGACACAGAATCGGAAACAGGCTCCAGGCTCCGAGCCATCAGCCCAGAGCCCGACGCGGGGCTCGAACTCACGGACCGCGAGATCGTGACCTGGCTGAAGTCGGACGCTCAACCGACTGCGCCACCCAGGCGCCCCAGGAAGATGGGATTTTAAAACAGAGGACGAGACGGAACATTTAGAAGCTGGTCAGGAGCACCTTGTCCCTGTCATGCGGCTTCTGTCTGAGGCAGGGTGTGAGCACGCCCCCCACCCCAGAGCCAAGGAGCCCTACCCGGGCCACCCTTGCAGGCCGGCGCTGGACCCCCCCTTTGGTCCTGCTGGACCAGTGCCTGGCAGCAAGAACGGAGGGAAGGAGAGCCCGGGCCCTGTCCGGACCGTGGGGGTGACTAGAGGAACCCGCAGTGGGGCCGGGATGGGGGGCAAGAGAGCCCGGCAGGCGGCAAGGAGGCCTGGACAGTGTTGGCGGGACGCCCGAGGCCTCTGACAAGGAGGGATCCAGACTGCAGATAATTTGTTTAATTGACTGTCGCGTTGAGGCTCCGTGGCCCCACTCTCCTCCCGTGGAACCCTTCCCGACTTTGGGACTGGAAAACAATTGTGCAAATTGCTTGAAAAATGGGCTTTTCAGAAATGCCTCCTGGCCCCTGCCCTAAGGAGGGAGAAGCCCTGACCCGGGGTCCTCAGCGGCCACTCCCGACTCAGGATGCACAGAGTGGAAGCATTGGTTCCGAAAAGTTCTCATCCAGCGTCCACGCCCCAGCCCCTGCCGCCCGCCTGCCGGGTGCACCGCCATCAGGGGTCCCGCTGAGGCCCAGGATGGGCGGCCACAGCGAGTGTCAGGCACAGACTGGAGTTTGCCCAAATGTGGGGATCCCAGGGTCCCGCAGAACCCCTTCCCTGCAAAGGGGTCCCTCCTAGGGTTTTCACGAGACTTCCCACGGCCCCAGATGTCCCCAGTTGGAACCGGGGTTCCCCGTGGAGCACCAGACAACAGGGCATCCTTAGAGCACCTAGCGTCCCTGGGCAGGGAGGTCTGAGTAAAAAGGGGACACCGCAGGACCTCTGGGACCCACACCTGCCAGGTGCCCCTCACTCAGCCGCCAGAGTCCCCGCCATCCCCTGAGAAGGGGCCCACCGGGAGAGGGCGGAGCAAAGGCAGGGGACTGACCAGCCTGGGAAGGTTCTGGATGGCTGGACAAGCCCCCAGAGTGGAGGGTGGGCCGGCCAGAACCCTGCTCCAGGGGGAGCCTGCCCTGACTGGCAGGGGCTGGACCTGAGCCCGGGGCCCCTCCACATCCAGCCTGGGGCCCTGTGCACACCTGGGGTTAGAGAAAACCAGGCAGGCAGGAAGAGTCCCCTCTGGCACTGGGGCCCCTCCCTCCGTCTTTCCCTGGGGCCCCTGCTGTGCACAGAGTGAGAGAGGCACCGAGCACCCGGCCTCCACCCCTTGGCTGGTCAGAGCCCCGCCCCAGGAGCAGCGAGGAGCCCCGGAATGGGAGGGCGCAGCAGGGACAGCCCCGTGTGAGCCCCGATGACACCATCATCCAAGCCACTCAGGAATGTCGAGGTGGGGCACCTGGCAGCGACTCAGAAGGTGGGGTGACCGCCTGTGACAGTCTAGCTATAGGCGTTCGTTTCAGCAAGAACCTGCAGAGTTTACTAAAACTGCAGGTTCCCGGGTCCCATTCCCAGCAATTCTGATCCTGGGGGCCTGGAGTGGGCCCAGGGCTCTGCATTTATTATATGGCTATTCAATGTTATTATTGTGGATCAAGGAAACCCAAGCTGTCGTTCATGCTGTTCCCCCACCTGGAATACCCCCTCCTCCTCTCCCTCCTCCTCCTCCCCCCTCCCCCTCTTCCTCTTCCCCCCTCCCTCCTTCCCCCCTCCTCCCCCTCCCCCTCTCCCTCCTCCTTATTTGTCATCTTTCAAGTCTTTCTTCAAGACCAGATTCTGAAATCGCCTTGGGCGGCCCTTTCTGACCCCAGGCTGGACAAGGTGCCTGTGCATGCCCCCAGCCTTGGGGCACCCCTTGTTCAGAACAGTGACCTCACAAGGTGGTGACTCCCACCAGGGTTCTCAGCACACAGAGACTCACAGCAAAAGTACTGGCTGACCCCTTGTTTCCAGCCCACAAATCCTCTCCAGCGGGTTCTAGAAGCCACAGCCATAGAAGGCCACAGACCTTCCTCACGGCCAAGCCCCAAGCCCCAGGGCAGAGGCCCCAGCAGGTGCTTCCTGGGGCTGGAATGTTCCATCCCTTTGCCCCCCCCCCCGCCCCCCCACGACTGCAGCCCCACGTCTCCAGAGCCTGTCAGGAGGGAGGGCTGGAGGGTGAAGATGCCTGACTCCGCCCAGAGAAGGGCCTGACTCCAGGCGGCGCTGGAAAATTCCATTGGTGCTGGGAGCCAGAGGGCGGCTCCAGACAATTAAGCCCTGTCTGGGCCGATCCCAAAGCCGGGACACCACACGCATCAGTGGGGCCTGAAGATGCTCTGTCCTACCCCAGAGGCCGGAGGGGAAGTCGAGCCTCAGGGCCGAGTGAAAGAAGGCTCGGACTGGGTTCCGTCGCTCTGTACCATAGGCGTGTGGGGAAACTGAGGCGGGCAGGGTGGCACAGTGGGGATGACCCTAACAGCGGCCGTTGCGTGGCCCTCACTCTGTGCCCGGCCGGTGTTCCTGTACTGAACCCTCACAAGGACCCCATGAAGTGATGGGGGGGGGGGCCAGGCCTCACCATGCCCCTTCCCCAATCACAGCCTCACTCACCCCAGTGATGAGGGTCGACTCCCTCCTGGATCTGGAGGCTTCTGGCCCTCCCTGAAGGTTCGGGCAGGGCCGGGGGAGGGGAGGATGCTCTCTGGCCTCGACTGACCACAACGTTTTCTCAGGTCTGGGGCTGGGGTGAGCTTCAGTCAGGAGTGCCCTCCTCCCCTACACCTGCCCCTTCTTCATTCGGGAGGCCACCGGGCCAGGGGCAGGGCCTGGACGTCACGCCCTCCGGGATGGTGGGCAGCAGAGGCCGCTCCATGGTGGGGGGGGCGGCCTACCTCCCACCCCCAGGGCTGCTGGGGGCGGAGTCTGGTGTGCAGGACCTCACAAGCGTCACCAGGAGCCTGATGTTTCGGTCCCTGTAGTCTCCTGATTTAAACCCACTCCTGTTATGGACACTGTGAAGGTAAGTCCGAGGCCAGGCTGTATGGGATCGGGGTCAGAGGGTCCATTTTTCTTTCGTTCACTCGCTCACTCATTCATTCATTCATTCAACCACACCCATCTGCCCTGCATGCTCGGTTCTGGGGAAACCAAGACCAAAGACAGCGTCCAGCGGTGGGGAGGGCGCCAGGGGACGGAGCCACACACGTGTCACACGTAGTCGTTCCGGGGGTGTGTTAGTGGGACCCTGGCAGGAGGAGGAAGAGAGGTCGGGGTCCACCCTTGTGCCCCGCGGACTAGTTCTCACATTGGAGAGCATCCTGAGAAGAGCTCAGAAGCCCGGTCTGCGCTGGGTCCGGAGCCCAGCTGGGTCTCCTCCCCGGGTGTGTCCGGGGCATCAGCAGTGGACGTGTCACTTCATACAGGCTCGCCCAGGGTCTGCCTCCCGAGGACGCGGCCACGCCGATAACGACCCCGTATCCCTGGGGGGGGGGGGGGCGGGGCCGCCGTCAACGTAGGAAGACGTTCGCCCCTCCCCGTCCCACCCCCGGCACCGTTATCACTCTCGCTTTCCAGAAGTGGACGCTGAGGCTCCGAGAAGGAGTGATTTCTTCGTGGACGTGGAACAGCTGGGGCCGTCAGCCTCACCCCTGCAGGTGCAGCGGCTGTAAGAGGCCGCCTCCACCCTGCACGCGTGAGGGCGCATGCACCCCGTGATGCACCGGGAGCACGGCGCACCGCCTTCCGCATGGAGGGCGCAAACCCTCGAGCAGGGAGCACCACGGTCGAGTCGTATCTCGACATCCCGGCCCCCTGTTGTTCATCCACTGAATTCCTAGTTCCTGTCCGCTCCCCGAGAGCGGGGAGTGCAACGCTGAGCAGACAGGAGGCTTCGCCCGCCCTTCCGGGGGCTCCCGGCCTGGGACAGAGCTGGCCAGAGGGTCCAGTTGTGCAGAAGCTCGGCTTATCAAGAGCGAAGATCCCGGTGGGACGGAGCCGGGTTCTGGAAAAGCTGGCTAGTGGCAAGGTTAGCTGGCCCCGGGCGGGAGTCAGCCTGGGTGGGACAGCCCTGTCCCCTGGACCCTTGGCCACTCTGATCCACCTCTGCTCCTGGTGCTGCTGACCCGCTCCCTGTGCCCTGGGACTGGCCCCCTCGTGCCCTGGGGACTTCAGATCTTTCCACCGCTCTTGACTTGGGCGAGGGGCCGGGCCACCGTGGGCAGGATGTGTCCCAAGTATCGGCCAGAGGGGCCAGTGACGCAGCCTGACGTTAACTCCCCACAGAGCCATCCTCGGTCGCGGATGACGGGAGACAAGAGAGAGCCTACAGGCCAAGGCCTTCCCCTCCTCCCTCTGAGGGACTCCTGTCCGGAGACACCCCATGTGGCTCTGGCATCTCATCGGTAGCAATGGCTGGCGGGGTGACGTCTTGCCTGGCACTGCTCCCCATCCTTCCCGGCCTCCCTTCCCTTCTTCCTCCCTCTTGTTGCCTTGAGATTGCAAACCATTGGTTCTTAATCCTTGCCTCAGGCTCTGCTTTCAGGAGAGCTCAGCTAAGGCAGGGGTGGGGGCAGGGGAGAGAATTCCAGTCAGAGGGAACAGGCCGCAGGGGTGGGGGGGTGGGGGGGGGTGTAAGCAGCTCAGGACTTGAAAGACGTCTGGTGGAACTGAGTAACGGAGACAGAGCCGGATGGAGGTTAGTGGGACACAGGAACAGGCCCCCGTGCTGGGGCCGCCCTCCTGGGTCAAATCCCACTCTGCCACTTCTGAGCTCACTGAGGCAGGTTCCTTCGTCTCCTGGGTGGCAGTCGCCATGTGTAGAGGAGGGACAGTGACACACTGCTCGGGGCTGCTGGGTGGGTGGGGGCGGGGGCCAGTCAGCCGCACACCGAGGGGGCTGCTCCCCGGCCCTCTGACCACTTTCCCCCCACAGCCCCGAGCCAGGAGCTACAGCCGAGACGCTGTGGCCCAGAGGAAGCGCAATCCTGAGGCAAGAAAGCAGGTACACGGCACACGCCCTCACCTTCCTTCCCCCCAGGACTTCTCTCCGACTTCCTGTGTGAATTCCAAGTGCGTTCAAGAGACACGGAGACATTTGTTTCTGATTTGTCAGCGGCTGTGCGCTGGCCAAGCTGCCCGGAGCTTTTCCTCTGTTCTTTCAAGTTTGTTTGTTGGCTCGTTTTCGTTCAAAGTCAGGAAACTTTTTTCAAACCAAGACTGGTGAACTGGAAAGGGTGGAGGTGAGGCTTGGGTCAGAATAACTATGAATTCAAGGTGGGCTCACGCTCCAGGGGTTGGTTCCCTCCCCGCTCGATCACACACGATGTGCACACACACACACACACACACACACACACACACACACACGATGCGCTCTGTCTCATACTCACACCCCGCAGATGGACGCACACACACAGGGGCGTGCTGGGCCAGATTCCCGGATCGGTCCCCCCCCACCCCACCCCCGCTGGCCCACCGGAAGGCAGGCGGGGCTGAGCAGAGGCCCGGGGGGCCAGAACATGACGGAATTGGGCTCATTCGGGGCTGGCCCTGTTCCCGTGGCTTGACAAAGTGACTCTGGATGAACCCCTACCGCTGTGTGTTCCTCAGTTTCCCCATCTGTGAAATGGGATCATCCCTGCCTCCCAAGGTGTTGAGAGGGGCCACTGAGAAGGCATAAAACAGTGCTTTGCCAGCTGCTAAGTGTCATGCCCCCTGGGTTAAAATCCCCAATGATGACAACGCACCCACCCCGTGCTGGGGACCCAGAGAGCAGATGACGGGCTATGGGCCGGCAGCACTCCCGGCCCTGGGCGACGAGACCCGTGCCCTCAGGACCTGCCGTGTGCTCTTGGGAGGGACATGCAAGTGAATCAGGCCCGGCCGACATCACAGAAGCCAGCAGGGCCCTGCCCCCAGCAGTCCTGTCCTCACGGTCTTCCAGGATGATCACGAGACGGACAAGTTCCAGGGTGTCTTTGCACAGATCGGGTTTGGGGCGACAGCACCACGCTTCTTGTCTTGCTCACGCCCAGCCTTGCCCCCTTCACCCAGGACATGGGGAGCCAACTAATGCCCCCGTTTCCAACAGCTGGGCAAGGAATTGAGAGGGAAAGTGCCCAGGTCGAGGCCTGGTGCTCTGGGGAGAGGGAGCAAATATCCACCCACCCATCCATCCATCACCCATCCATCCGTTCACCCATTCATCCACCTGTCTCCCTACTGACCCACCCACCCACCCATCCATCTACTTATCCACCCACCCATTAAGCCACCAACCCATCTACCCATCCACGACTCACCCATCCACCCACCCATCCATCTATCCATCCGCCCACCCATTCATCCCCCATCCACCACTCACCCACCCATCCACCCACCCAGCATCCATCTATCCATCCACCCATCCATCACCCATCTACCCACCCATCCATCTATCCATCCATCCACCAGTCCACCCACCAATCCATCCCCCCATCCACCACTCACCCACCCATCTACCCACCCAACATCCATCCATCCATCCATCCATCCATCCATTTACCCATTGAACAAAACAGACCTTGAGGTTTTGTTGTGGCCAGACCCTGTCCAAGTCTGGGGAAATAAAACGAGCCAGCCTAACAGGTCCCTGCCTCGTGGTGCCGACCTGGAGAGGGAGAGAGGGAGCAGACAATGATCTGACACGGACTCATGGCCGAGAAGGGTAGATGGCGGGGACAGCTGTTCTCTTTTGCCCGACCGGTGGCTCTGTTCCTGTCCTCTTTCTCTCCAGAAGGAAGGGTGTTCAGATCCAGTGGCTCATGCCTGTGCTTGCCTGCAGGGGAGGGCCTGGCTCTCCACGGGGCCCCCAAAACCTGCACAGGAAAACAGCACCCCGTGGACCGATCAGACCCCACAAGCGCTGCACGGCTGCACCTGTGGGAAGACGGGATTTCTGCCGCCAAGTGCTTCCCCAACATTCGCCTCTTTAATTCTTCTCCCCAAACGTCAAATCACTCCAAAGCAGGCTCCCGATGGGACATGGGACAGAGCTAGGAGAGAGGCATTTTAGGAGGTGCCGACAAGCTGGAGAGCTCGCCCCATCTGGAACAGGAGCCACCTCTCCGGAGGACCCTGACAGGAACCCTAGGGAAGATCCAGAAGCTTCCCTGGCCACCCCGGGGGTTCCGTCCCTGAGTAGCCAGCACCAGAAGGCCCGGCCGGTGATGCAGAGCAGGGGCAGGGGCAGGCTGGAAAGGCCGTGCCCCGTGACCCAGGACGCGCCCGTCTCCAGGCCTCTGGTCCCCTGGCATAAAATTGGGAGTGGAGCGGCCATCGCCATCATCCTCGGGCACCTGTCCATTCTCTGCCCGAGGTCCCGCCAGCAAGGAGGATGGGGGCCTCCCCGTGTCTCCTGCTCGCCACGCTTTGCCAGTAATGACTCAGCTGGAAGAGGGAGCCCACTGAGGCTCAGTGTGGCCTCGCCCCCGCACTGCACCCCAGGCTGTGCCGAACAAGGAACACGCCAACCAGAGAGAAGAGGTTGGCCGCCATGGAAACCCGGGCCCCTGTGAGCTCAGAGCTCCCGAGGACGGTGCAGGAGTGAGGAGAGGGAAGGGGCCCAGATGAACGTCAGTGGGGCAGGGTGGGCTTGGAGGTGACAGAACACCCCCACACACACACACCGAGAACACCGGAGTTCCAGAGTCCGGGCAGACTGCCTCCCCAGCCTGTGTTACGGCTCCCTGGCCCCTGGGTGCCCCTGCTGCGCTGGATACCTGTGGGTGTCCCCGGCTCGGGGCGCAGGGACACTCCATATTGGTGGGCAGGGATGGCCACCACCCACCTGCAGGATTGGCTTCAGCTTTGGGGCCGAGGCCACACGCTTCCCCAGCAGCCCCGGCAATCACTGAGGATCGCAGGGAACAAGGGTCGTCCCCTCCCTGCGGGCCCCGGTTCCTCTGAGCATCCTTGACCCTGGAGCAGCCAGGAGCCGGCCAAGGTCTTCCCAGAGCGGCATCGTAGCCTGAGGCCCTCTCGCCCCCTTGGGCAGGTGGTCGCCCTGACCACACCTGCCCCTTTGTCTTCCAGAAGCATCACGTCGCTGAATCTCTGCACCTCCAACTCCGTCTGGCCGTCTCCTTCCCAGAACACCCAGACCATCCCTCCTCGATGAAGAAAGGAATAAATACACGAACAGGGCTCGTGACTCACAGAAAGAACCACCTCAAGGCCTGTCTATCCTGCCGTCTTCCAGTTCAAGGGACAAATTTTGGCAGAAGGGAGATGGGGCTTGTGATGAGTGAGAAGACACCTAGAGGGGCCATTGACAGGCTGAGGGATGCAGGGTGTGAGACTGCCTATCTCAGCCAGGTCCCTGAGAAAACAGAGCCTGAGGCAAGGGTTAAGTCCCTGCCACTGCACATGAGAAGTCAAGGCCAGGACAGCGAGAAGAAGGAGAAAGGGAAGCGAGACAAGGAAAGACGCTTGTGACCTATGCGTTCCTGCACCGGCTGCCCCTTGACAAAGAGCAGGAAGAGACAGGCAGACGTTCTCGTTCAGCACGAAGGTGCTTCTCAGTAGGAGCTGCACAGAGGAACCTTCCCGGGGATTGTCTTCAGAGGGGAACTTACTTATTCACCCTCCCCCGTCTCCTAACTTTCCCTCTCTGACTGTATCTCTCAGTGGCCACTCTGGAAAGCGGTCTCCAGGTTCAAGGTGGGTAGGGGGGAGGCTGTGGGCACGGGCGGGTGCCAACCAAGAGAAAGGGGGTGTTTGAGGATCCGAGAAGGAACACAAAGATTGTGTCCCCGCACGCTGGCCGAATCCTGGCCGAATCCTGGCCTTGAGGAGCCCAGAGCAAGGAAGGGGCTCAGGCACATGGAGCCCAGTGTCCTTGGGCAAATCACGCTGCTGCTCTGAGCCTCCTGAGCGCAGTGGACACAGCAAAGCTTCTTAGGGGGGCAGGATTAGTATCCTGTAGCCGCCGTAACCAATTACCACGAACAGGGTGGCTTATAACAACCAGAATTCATTCTCTCGCAGTCCTGGGGCCACAAGTCCAGCAACAACGTGTCAGCCACACTGAGCTCCTCCCGGAAGCTCGAGGGGAGGACTCTTCCTGCCTTTCCAGCTCCGACCTCTGCCTCCACCTTCACGCGGCCTCCTGCTCTCGTATCTGTGTCTTCTCTCCTATGTGTCTCTCACACGACGCTTACCCGGGGACCCAGGTGCGCCCACGTCACCAGGACCCTCTCCCAATTGCATTGGCAAGGACCCTTGTTCCAAAGAAGGTCACATTCTGAGGTTCCAGAGGTCGGGACGTGGACACATCTTTGGGGGCCCATTCCCTGCAGCGCAAGAGATAAGAGACCTCTCAGGTGTTTGGGACCCGGGAGGGAAGCACGTAAGCCCCGTGGCGATGCCTCCCGTGTGTCTGGGGGAAAGGCCGGTTGGGGAAGAAAGGCCGCGTTGCCTGTGAAATGGGGCTAGACCCCGAGTCCCCAGGGTCTGTGGTGCAGATCAGCAGAGTTGGGGGCCACAGGGAGAGCCAACACCGTGCCGGCCCCCAGGCAGGGCCTTGAGTGCCGCGTGCGGTCAGGGCCCCAGTGAGGAGCCCTGGGGCGCGCATAGACAGGAAGCCCGCCTTCCTTGGACGCCGCTCTGCCACATCGCCCGGGGCCCGTGGTCGGGGTGCTGCTCTGGTGCTCATGTCACCAGCCCCTCCTCAGTCCCTCCCTCCGGGGCTGCTTGCCCTGGGTGGAGGGGAGCTGCCCAGCAGGGACCCCTCCCGCGAGCCGCTGCAGTCCTGCTCTGGCGGACGAACACACAGGAAATGCCGCTCCGGGCGCCCTCACGGGCTCCGTCCTCCTGGGCCCGGGTGTCCACTGGGGGTCCTGTTCCTCCCCGTGACTGTGGACACCATGTTCCATCCCCAAAATGGGGATCAGTGGTCCCACCGGGTGCGGCTCTTCTGAGGGTTGAGTGAGCTAATCTATGTGGGAGCTTCTGGAATGGCACCCGACATGCGGTGAGCCCCACGGGAAAGTTAGCGTCGTTGTCACGAAGGGTTTGGAATCCGTCACGGTGCCCTGACTTTGTGTGTGCCCGTGTGGACGCTGGGGGCAAGGAGGAAGAGGTGGCCAGCGGTCCGGGGGCCAGAGCTGTGGCGCCCTCAGCGTCCGGCACCTGAGACACGGGGGTGCACAGAGGGGCCTGACGCGGTCGGGCCAAGGGCCTCCCCGGATACGTGTGCCAACCGGCCCCCGAGGCAGCCCAGCCACGCGGTTTACCCGATGCCGGGGCTCAGGCAGCAGGAGCCCCCGCGGTCCGTGCCTCCCCGGCCTCCATCCAGCTCCTAGGGAAACCCGGGGGGGGGGGGCCCGGCTTCTCCCCCTCAGCCAGCACCCCATTCTGCTCGTGCGCGAGGACCGCTGCCACACGGGGCTTCCCGGGCCCTGAGCTTTGCTCTGTAAATACGACAATAAATCAGCCAGATGCTGTCTTACCTCCTTGGGGAAGCAGGTCCCTGGGAAAATGCCCTCCCTGCGGCCAGACTGAGTTCTCAAAACTCATCCGTAGGATTATCCTAATCATATCACCCAAGATTTAGAGTTTCACACCAGAAAAAACGTAGGACTCCAACCCCGGGGGCCCCCTCCTCGCAGGAAGCCCGCTGGGACACAGCACGCGCTGTCCCCCACCCAGTATGCCTCACCCGGTGGGCCGGGCACGGCCGTTACCCCCCGTCTTAGAGCAGAGGAAGCGGGACTGTTCAGCCGCATGCCCGAGGTCATGGGGCAGCAGAGTGGGGATTTAAGACTGGACGGTCCCCGTTGTCTCCCACGCCCTGGCCGCGGCTCTTTCTCCGGCACTTTCGGGAAAGGGGTAGCGCAGACAGCCCCGAGGTCTCCCGGGAATCAGCACGAAGGTCCTTGGTTAGTTTGGGAAATAATAGTTCTGCAGATTGCGATGGGGGACTTGGGGGACTGGACTTGAGGTCAAGGCGGCCGGGGATGCATTGAGGTCTCCTCGCTCGGAAGAGGGACCAGCACCGTGGGATCGGGCTCGGCTCCCCTGCTTCTGGGCCGCTCCTGGGTGTCTAGGGCGTGGCGTCCTGACTGCGACCTGCAGACGTCCAGTTTGTTTTCCCCCCGCCCGCCAGGAGGCTCGGTCCCCCTGCCCCGAGTCCCGGGGGAGACGTGAGGCTACATCCCTTCCCCCTTCCCACCAGCTCCCTCCATCCACCCCACAGCACCCAGCCCTCGCCTGCCCCTCCGTCCCGGAGAGCCCTTGTTAACGCAAGCCCCTCTTACCTCCCGCCGCCCCAAAGTGCATCCAAACCTGGGGAGGTGCTGGGAGAGGACCCTCCTTTCCGCGCTCCTCAGGACCCTGTTAGCGCGAAGCAGCATGGTCACAGGGCAGCCTGGCTCCCTGGACCGCCGTGCGGTCCCCTGGTGGACGCTAAGCTACCCCTCCCCCCTAATCGCATGGTGCCTGTGGGCGTGACCGTGTTGTTCCGACTGCGTCCCGTCTCCCAGCCCAGCGCCAGGGGCGGCCGGGGCCTCAGCACCCTCGCTGCGGAAACAGCACAGAAGGAACCCCTAAGACGTGAGCGGCATGGCTCGTGGGTGCCACCACGGCCCGCTTTGGACTCTTTCCATGAGAAATGCCATCACGGTTCTAGAATTCGGTGACTTGCCATGAGTGTCCCCCTCCCCCCCGCCGCCCCAGCCGATTCTAACTGAGGTCCTCGGAGCCCGCGCTCCACTGGGAACACCGCTTCGGGCACACAGATGGGGTCACCCTGCGCACGTCCGGATGTCGACGGGGATCCCCGAAGCACATCACAGGACGAGCAGCTCTGACGCTTTGCTCTTTGCTTTCACTGTTGCACATGTGAGTCGGGGTGGCCTGCACACACGTCCGAGGACCCGGGGCCCGCGGAGGTCTGGGGTGGAGCGGGCGAGCGCTCCAGGCATCCTGCGTGGACGACTGGGTGGGAGGAAAGCTGGAATAAGGAGCAGATGAGTAGATGGGGGGGGAGGCTTTGTAGATTTGTGAGTATATTTGTGGAAGCCTGGGAGGCTGTGTTGTGGTTGAGTAATTGGATAGGTGGATGAAAAGGCAAAAGATGAATGGATGTGCTGTCGATGGATGGGCGAGAGGGGTGGATGAATGGAGGCCCGGGGGACTGGGTGGGGGGTGGGTAGGAGGACAGAACGGTACACAGACTGCAGGTGGTGGGTAGACGGGGAAAGACCTTCACGTACACACGCTTTTCTTTTCTTTCACATTTATTTTGAGAGACAGAGAGAGACGGAGACAGCGAGAACGAGCAGGGGACGGGCAGAGAGAAAGGGAGAGAGAGAATCGGATGTGGGGCTCGAACTCGCAAACCGTGAGATCCTGATCTGGGCCGAAATCAAGAGTCAGAAGCCCAACCAACTGAGCCGCCCAGGCTCCCCACACACGCTTTCCTTATTCTTCAAACAAATAGGCAGGAGCCTGAGGGAAGAGGCAGCGGCGGCAAACTCAGAGGGCCATTCCGGGCCCCGTGGGCGCCAAGGGAGAAGACAGCCATCTGAGACGGGGGCCCAACAAGGGCCAGAGGCCCCCGGGCCGGGAGAGGGCTGCCAGCATCCCCGGCCGAGATTCTCGGCATGGGACGGTCCCCCCCACCAGTGTCAAGGCCCCGGCTGCCCTGCCCCCTCGTCCTCAGGCTGGAGCACACAGAAACCACCAGAAGGTCCATCCTGGCCCGGGCTGAGACCCTGGGTCGGAGGCTCCCAGCAGCCCCTGCAGCGCCCAGAGTCTCTGCAGGAGGACACAGCGAGCAGGTGGCAGTGCAGAGAGAGCTCAGGGTCGGGACCTTCGGGAGGAAGGGGGGGTGTGTCTGGGAGGGGCTGGCAGGGGGGCCCTCCCGGGGCGGAGCCCTGTGCACCCCGGTAACTGCAATGTGGGTTGGCCCTTGGGTCCCCTCCACGGCACAGACAGACAGATCTCTATTCCCATTGTAAAGGAGACAGGGGCGCCTGGGTGGCTCAGTCGGCTGAGCATCCGACTTCGGCTCAGGTCATGATCTCTCGGTCTGTGGGTTTGAGCCCCGCGTCGGGCTCTGTGCTGGCAGCTCAGAGCCTGGAGCCTGCTTCGGATTCGGATTCTGTGTCTCCCTCTCTCTCTCTCTCTCTCTCTCTCTCTGCCCCTCCCCCGCTCATGCTCTGTCTCTCTCTCTCTGTCAAAAATAAATAAGCATTAAAAAAAATTAAAAACAAAAACAAAGGAGAGAAACCTGCATCCCACCAAGGGACAAAGGAGCCCATCCAGGCCTGGCAGAGGCCGCTTGCAGACAGGACTTCTTGCCCGTCCCCGCACTCTTGCCTCGGCGATGGCCTTCGGAGGAGTGGACTTCTGGTCCGGGACCGCCAGACTGCGCCCTTGGCTGGGCTCTCCCCCAGGGCCGGGCTCTATTTCCAGGGGGAGGGCGGGGAGAGGCGGAAGGACCGCGGGCTCCCCGGGGGCATCGCTTGAGAAACCCCCGCCACACAGCACAGAGCGGGAGGAGCGAATGAGCGCACAGCCCACCAGAGCCCCCGGTGTGGGCGGGCAGCAGAGGGAGACTGGCATGGGGGCTGGGGGCGGCGGGGACAGCTCCTGACCCGGAGCCAAGGGCCCAGCTCCCGCTTGCGCTACAAAATATTAATACTAACCTAGCAACGGCATCTGGTGCAAAGTGCCTCCCCGTGCCTCCCTCTTCGTGGCCAGCCACGCCGGCCACAGCCCACGTGGCGGGGGGGCACCCACCACCCACCGGGCACCGGGCTGCGCGCAGGGACGTCCCCCAGACAGAGCCAGAGCCCGCGGGGCCGATCACCTCATCCCCCGGCCTCAGCTCTCCGGGGGCGCTCTGCCCGCCACCCAGAGGGACCCAACACCCGCTGACGGCGTGCCTCACTTCCCTCCTCCTAGGCCCCGGCCGCCCCCGCCTCCCCCCAGCCTCCCGGCCTCTTCCGGAAACCGCACCACGGAGAGTTCCAAAGTTTGGGCCCTGGAGCCTTCCGACGCCCTCCCCCAGCCCCACAGAACGAAGAGGAAGAGGCGGGTTTGGGGACGCCACTGAGCCTCCGGGGAGGCGGAAGGACGCGGGTCTGAGGCTCCAGGCTGTGGTCAGTGCTGGGGGTAGGGATGGAGGGGTGGGGACTCGGTGCATCCGCGGGAGGCCAGGGCTCGGGGAACACGCAGCTGACCGCCCCGAACGAGGAGTGGACGGAGGAGGGGAGGCCAGGAGGGGGCTACAGTGGGGAAGGGCGGGGGACCCGGAACGCAGACCCCATGTGGATGAACAGGCTGTCCGCACCCCTCGTGGGCCCAGCAGGAGCCTCAGTGCCCAGACGGGCCGTGATCACAGGAGCAGACGCCTCTGGAAGTAAGAGAGACTGAGGATGAGCGAGCGGTCAGCAAGGCTTGCGGGAGCACCGCCATCTGGGGCCGCTGGTGCAGAGACGGGCGCACCGCCGGGGGCCGGAACCCTCACGCCTCCCGCCTAGCCCAGGGTGCTGGCCCGCTGATGATGCGGGACCCGGGTCCTTGGACCATTTTGGCTCCCGCTGAGGCAGATGGGAAGTCTTTCCTCAGATGAGGAAACCGAGGCCCAAGGCACGATGGGACTGACCCAGGGGGCCCAGGGGGTCCCCTTACAGAGGTAGAGGGATCTAGAAGCACGTGCTGAGCTCTATCGGGAGGTGGATGGACATCAGGGCAAGGCCTTAGACCCAGAGAGACCCTTCTCAGGACAGCGGACCCCTGCCCCCATGACTGGCACACGCCTGTTCACAGGCAGCCCCTCCTTAGGACAGCTCTGACCGTGACCCACTTTTTCCCACAACAGGCCGGAATCTGCCTCTGGGTGTTTTCCATCCCCTGGCCCAGGCCTCTTCCCGGTGATTCAGTTTACGCCTCCTGCCGGGTCAGCAGATTTGCAAACCACAGGTTTCTTTCATTTCTTTGTGGGGGGAAAAAAGAAACAGAGAAAGAAAAGAAAATCATTGTCCAAAGTATTATCTGCCCTCCCAATCGATCATGGCGGGGAAGGGGGCTTTGACCCAGGCGGGGCTGGGGGGCTCAGGTGTTCAGTGCGGGGAGCGGCCCGTGCCGGGTTACCTGCAGGCCGTCCCCGCCAGCCTGGGCAGCCCGGGGAGGGTGGGCGAGCTGGGTGGGCCAAGGAGTGGGTCCCCACCCACCCACCGCCACATGCACCCGGGCCAGCAAAGTCCACGTATCCAAGGAGTAGGCCGGGACATTCAAGGCGAGACGCCGGGAGTCTGGGGGCCCCTCCTACCAGCCAGCATCCCACCATCAGAGTTCTCTTCTCCGCCCCCGGTACCCCGATGGTGGGAGCTGGGCCCCTCAGGGTGCACCTGCGTTCTCCTGGCCGCAGGGGGCCCAGGAGGAACCTGACAGCCGGTCCCCGGCCATCCTTCCCGAAGGCTGCGTCTGTATCTAGCCATGCCCGCATCTGTCTGTACGTGTATGTGTATCTATAATCCATCCTGAGAGAGGGGAGACAGAGGGGGCATGGGGGGGGGGGTGGAGAACGAACGGTGGCTCTCAAGCCACATGTCCTCATCCTCAGCCCTGGAACCGTGACGGTCACCTGTCATGGCAGAAGGAACGCTTCACCCCAGGCCTGGCGCCGCTCTGGGAGCCGGGGTGCAGCCGCTAACAAAAGGGCTGTGTTCTCCTGGGGCACCTGAGGACAGAGCGCCGGCCCCCCCGCCCCGTCCCCTGGAGGACACGAGGTCCACAAGGGGGCGGAGGGCAGGTGGGAGGGGGAGAGAGGCTGCCAATCTGGGGGTGCTTCCTGGGGGAGGGGGCGGGGTGGGGGCAGGGCAGGGGCAGCGCAGGTGGTCACAGTGGTCACGGTGGTCACCGCCGGAGGGGAGGGGGTGCCATCCCTGGGGCAGGAAGCGGCGGCGTGCGTGCGGGAGGGGGACCAGGAGCTCCGTTTCGGAGGCTGAGTTTCAGGGACCTGTTCCTGAAGCCGCAAGGCCGGCGGGCAGGTTTGGGATTCTGGGGCTCGGGGGCGAGCTCCAGGTCAGAGCCCTAAACTGGAGGTCATGGCGAGGCAGCCGGGGGAGGGGCCGGGACCGCCCCGGGGCGGAGGGGGGGGGGCCCTGCAGGGCTGGGGATCCGGGAGAGGGGAGGGGTCTCCAAGGGGGCGGCAGGGGTGGGGGTGGGGGTGGGGGTCGTTGGGGGGCATGAAGGGAGTCCCTGGGGACCAGGCGCTTAGGGTTCACTTCCAGGAGAGGAGGGGCCACTGCCTGCAGCCGGCTGGGGGAGGGGGGCTGGGGGAGGGGGGCTGGGGCCCACAGGGGACGGTTGGTCTGCTCGGTCATTGACGTGAACAACCCAGTGGCATCCACAAAACTGTGCCACCGCCTCCAGCTCCAAAACGCGTCACGACCTCAGCGGAGGCCCCACAGCCCCTCCCTCGGCCCCTGCTCCCTGTGTGTGCGGATTCCTCACTCGTGGAACCAGGCGGGACGTGGCCTTTTGTCTGCCTTGCTCCACAGGCCACACCCGTCCGGGCCGCGTTCCTTTTTCAGGCTGGATAATATTGTCTTGCGTGGATGGACCGTGGTCTGTGCATCGGTCCGCCCTCCGCTGCACGCGTGGGTTGTGCCGTGGGGGATGGCGGGGAACAGGGGACCCCAGATACCTGTTTGGGCACCTGGTGTACGAGGCTGCGGTGACAAAACACCACAGACCGGTGTCCTCTCGTTCTGGAGGCCGGAAGCGGCCCCCACGCGGGGGCAAGTTGGGTCTCCGGAGGCCTCTGTCCTTGTCCTCTCTCAGCTCCTGGGTTGGGATGAGGAGAACCCAGGAAGGAGGAAAGACGCGACCGAGCAGGAGACGGCGAGCGGCCGGGGTGCCTGAGGGCAGCCGAGAGGGGCCGAGGCGCGGGGGGCCGTGGGGCGTGCAGGGGGGGCTCTGGGGCCAGCGTCCCGCGTGTTCTGTGAAATGAGAGGAACCTCGATTCTCATTATCGGCCGCGGTTTGTGCTGTGCTGTCCGTGCACATTGAATTAGCCAACCCTGAACTGCAGATCCCCGCCGGCCACTGGTCCCTGGGACCCACGGGGCGAGGTCCCCGCTGGTCGCTGGCCACATTTTCATCACCCGATCACCACGAGCCTTGTTCTACGTGTGCTCGTCTTTAAAGACAGCTTATTGGACACACGTTGTTGCCTGATTAACACTGAACTCCAGCCAGAAGGCCTGTAGCTTTGCTTCCCGCGCCCCAGTTCTTCCCGCGCTCCGGACACGGGCCAGCGTTTCGGCAAACGGGGCTCGGGGGCCGGGCTCGCCGCGAAACCCCCGACCGACGCGCAGAGACGTGGGAAACGGGCCACTAAGGAGGCTGTGGCAAAGGCGCTCGTTCACAGTGGGAGCTGAGGCGGGAGCGGGGGTGTCCTCCGTCTGATCCACCGCGGCCGAGGACGTGCGAGCGGGGGGCTCGGGTGCTTCGACACCCTGCGCGTCTGCCAGTGGCCGTGAAAGTGACCAGGGTGTTGATCTGGGCTGACACACGTTGTAGCAAGTAGGTGGGGACCCGTGAGTCACGCTAAAGACCCCCCCCCAGCCTCCCCCATCCTGCTCCCTCACCCTCGGGCCGCCTGCCCTGGGGGCCCCTGGATGAGGCCAGAGGGAGGTCCTGGAGGGTCGGGGGTGGGGGGGTCGCCTGCTCCCCTCTGCCTCCATTCCTACCCCTCTCGCCCCTTCCTGCCTCCAGCCCTCCCCTCCAGGTGGGGCTGCGCCATTTCCCTGGGGTCTCCCTGCTCTGCCCGCCACTTTGGGAAACCCCCTTCTAAATTCCCCGTCCCCATGCCCTGCCAGCCCCCCGAGGAGGAGGGAAAGGCATGGCCGCGTGCTTGCAGAGGAGAGACCAATGTCCAGGAGATGAGCACGACAGGTGCATGGACGGGTAGACACCCGGGGTCTGCATCTCTGCCCTGGAGGGACAGCCAGCCCTGAGGGAGGGGGCGGCATGGGGTGGCTCTGGCCAGGTTTGGGGTTCTGCCGGGTCGGCGAAGTGAGCGGGGGAGGAGCTGAGGGTGGTGATGACATGGGCGCGGGGACCCTGAGCCGGGGAGCGTGGGGGCAGGGCCGGGGGACGGGGAGAAGGTGTGGACTCCCCAGTCACGTGCCACGAGACAGCACGGCAGGCGGGAAGTCCGCATAAAACATCTTTGAGACACGGGACGGACAAGGCTGCAGTGGGGGGGGCGGGGGGCCTCGGGGGACGGCAAGGAACACGGCGGAGGCCTCCTCACCGCCAGGCCGTGAAGCCTGGGGCGGGCACAGCGCGAGAGGAACCAGCCCCGCTCCTCGGAGGGGGCCCCGGGGTCAGGAGGAGGGGACGCTCAGAGCCGGAGTCTGGGTTTGCGGTGGATGGACCCCGAGACCCAGAGCGGCGTGGTCGGGTGGGGAGGGGCCACGTGCCGCGGGGGGATCAGCAAGGCCTGGCCTTGGCCCCCGCTGGACAGAGATCTGGAGGGAACCGCCCCCACCCCGTCCACAGTAGGCAAAGGGCTTCGCTGTTCTGCTTGGGTGGGGAGTCCTCACCTGTGGGCAGAGACAGTGATCGAGTTAGAGTCTCCCCCCCACGTCCGTTACGAGGTAACGGACTTGCTGTCCGGGCAGGCCGACTGCCCGGGCTGTCCATGGGGGACATAGCACAGAACTGGGGTGTTGGGTCCAGAGGGGTCTCCCCAGGGAAGAGTCTGAACAGAAGCCCGAGGCCTGGTGCAGGGAGGTGGCACCGGGCACCACATGGGTGCTGGGGGGGTGGGGGCCCCAGGAGGAGGTGGACTTTGGGGTCCGTGGTCCCTGCCAGCTGACCCTGGAGGTCCAGAGACACTCAGAAGTTCGTGTATAGGGTGACACCCGTCCCCACTCACCCGGGAGGCGGGACTTCCTTCCCAGGCAAACCAGGACAACTGGCCACCCTTCCGGTTGCCCACGAGGCCCTGGAGGGGAGAGCCCACACCCGGGGGCCGCGGGAAGCAGGTCCCCGCTGTGCCTGGCCTCCCCCAGCTCCGAGAGGATGCCCCCTCCAGGGAGGTCATCTCCTTGTGGGGCGTTTCCTTTCACCACCAAGGGGATAATCGCAAGGAGGAGAGAAAACGATGAAGAAGGAGCTGCAGGTCAGAGAGAAACAGCCCGCTCTCTCCAGGCTCCTCCTCTCTCCAGGCCTTTAAAGAAACCTGAGGTCTCCTTGCCTCTGAACGCCACGGGAATGGGCGTCCTCCTCAGGGTCCCGGGGAGGCAGGAGCTCTCCCGGGACTTCCGATGGATGGAGGTACCCTCCGTGGTCCTGCCTGCCCGCCACAGGGTACCTGGGTCCCCAGGCCCGGAGCCCACACTGGCCTGGCTCTTGGGGGCCATCCTGGTGGACCTCGTCCCAGCCTTGGCTGTGGGAAGATTGATGGTGAAGGCCAGGCCGGGTCCCCAGCATCTCCTGTAGTAGAAGGAGGTTCCTTCTGGAGCCCCCACCTCTGCCTCACCCCTCATTGGCTGTAGACGCCCTCCAGCCCCATGAGCCGAACCCTCGACTTCCCTCATCGCCCCCCGCCCCCGCCGGCTGTTGGGGTAGACAGGGCCTCCGGAGGCCTTGGGGATCTGAGCTCAGGCTGGAATGTTCTAGAAAGCAGCTGCTCCCACCTTGCCACCCTGCCGCAGTGCTGGGGACAGCCTTGCAGTGCTCTCAGATGAGCTGGGCGCAAGCCGAAGGGGGCTTCGGGGGCCGGGACAGGTTGCAGGCTCATCGGCTCCCTTACTCCCACCCTGGCCCCCGACCCTTTTGAAAAAAAAAATTAATAGACTATCGCTTAAGCCGTTTTAAGTTTACAGAAAAACTGGGCAGAAATCCCCGAGTTCCCGTGTACCTCTCTGATCATCACCACCGGCACTGATGAGCTGGTGCGGATACGGTATTAGCCAGAGCTGACAGTTTGCGGTAAGGTTCCCTCTCCGTGGCCTACAGTCTGTGGGGTTTTTTAAAAACTTTGTTTAATGTTTATTTATTTTTGAGACAGAGAGAGACAGAGCTCAAGTGGGGAGGGGCAGAGAGGGAGACACAGAACCCGAAGCAGGCTCCAGGCTCCGAGCCATCAACACAGAGCCTGACGCGGGGCTTGAACCCACGAACCACGAGGTCATGACCTGAGCCGAAGTCAGAAGCTTAACGACTGAGCCCCCCAGGCGCCCCCATTCTGTGGTCGCAACACAAGTCCTGCATCCACCGTTAGGGTGTCTCACAGCGTGGCCGCACCTCACAAACGTGTCCTGTGCCTCCCTCCTCCCTGTCTGGGGCCCTTGCTGCCGAGCACAGACTGACCGGGGCTCAGGGCCGGGCAGGGGGACGGGATGGATGGATTGGAGAGGCAGGAACGGGGGCGGGGAGGGGGGGCAGGCAGCAGGGGACAAGGTGGTCTTCCCTGCTCCCTTGTGGCCATACAAGTGTCCTCTGACTCCGGTCCCTGCTCTCCCGGTCTTCCTCCTTCTCTGAAGGCGCCCCTGTCCACACCCTTCTGCAGAGGAAGGAAGGTACCCACCAGACCCCGGCTCCTGCTCCTGGGAGGCTCCACCCACCGGTCCCCTTCTGTCCTGTCCACCCGGCGAATGCTGACACTTGGCTTAGCGACTACATTCCAAATCGTCCCCACTTTTGGTTGCCTCCCTGAGCGCCCCCAAGCCCTCGTCCCACGGCGCTGGGACAGCTGGTGGCATGGCCTCCCTTGTCAGGCACGGCTGGCCCTTCTGGGAGCAGCTGGGCATCCCGACCACAGCGAGAGCCCGGGGCTACTCCCCCGACCTGGGACCGGGCCCGGGCTGGCCTCCCAGGGCTGATCTGCCCAGGCCCCACAGCATGTAGGGCGGGGTCCCGCCCGCCCTGGCAGCCAGCCCCTCCTGGGGACAGATGCCGTGGGCCCTGGAATGGGGAGCCCGGACGGGGTTATCCCACAGGGGAGACTGGGAGCAAGAGCCTCCCTTGAGAGCACTGTCATACCGGAGGGGGGTGGAGCGGGGAGCACAGTGTCCAGGGAGTCGAGCAGGAGCACTGCGCCCTGCCTGGTTAGGGACCCGGCAACCTAACAGAGCTGCCCCTTCACGCAGCCTTTCTTTCATTTGTGAGCGGGGTAACCAAGGCCCGGATTAGAGGGGGCCCACCCAGAGTCACACAGCCAGGGCAGGGGGGGTGGGGTCCCTGCTGGCAGAGACATCTCTTCCCCCCCCAAACAGCAAGCATCCTGGGGCTTTGTGTCCTAGGGAGCCCTCAACCCCCGGGGGGCCCCTGGATCTTGACCTCGGGAGACCCAGGCGCCTATAGGGTGAGCTCTGGAGCCAGACAGCACCCTGCCCCTTGGGAGCTGGGTAGCCTTGAGCTGGTTGCTTTCCCTCTCTGGACCTGCCTCTGCATCTGTATGTGTTTGTTGAAAGGAGGTCGGAGCCCTCGGTTGCAGCCTCCCTCCCTCCCTCCCTCCCGCCACCGAGGGGCCGGCTTGAACTCCTGGAGGGGAGGAGGGGCCTGGATCGCCCAGGATGCGCACGCGGAGGCCGTCCTGTTCCCATGGCAACCCGGAGGCCCGGAGGCTCCAGCAGACTCGGTGGTGGGGCTGGGCTGAGGGAGGGAGGGGGCTGGGACCGGGGTGCCACCGAGCCCCGATCCGCCTGGACCCCGGGTCCCTGAAGGGCAGGCCCCGGGATCCCAGCCCCGGCTCCGTGCGGAGACCGCACCGGGCCTCCTCTGCCCTCTGAGGGAGGAGCCGGGCTGGGGCCTCGGGAGGAGGGCAGGGGCGGAAGGGGCGACCCCCAGCAGCAGCAGGGAGCCTCTAACTCACCTTGGGGCTTAGCCCCCCCCCCCCCCCCCCCGCCAGGCACCGAGGGGGGTCGGCCTGCCTGGTCCGCTTCCTCCTCCCTAGCACCCACCCCCCCGCCCCCCGCTCCAGAGGGGAGCGTCACTCTCTCCCAGCCCCGATTTTCCCAGGAGGAGAAGCCAGGGGACGGGGTGCAGCCTCCCGGGCCCGGATGGGGGCGCACAGCCAGAACCGCTGCCTTCCGGGGCGGGAGAGACGCGGCCGGCGGAGCCGGGGTCCCCTGAGCCCCCACCGCACACCCCACCGCACACGGTCCCGTCGCCCGCAGGGGCTGACAGGTGAGTGTGCGCAGCCAGAAGCCGAGCGACGAAGCAGTGCAGGAAGGCGGCAGGAAAGCGGATTACGCCGAGAGGCAGTGAGCTCCCCACGCACGGGGGGATCCAAGCAGAGGCTGACCCGGGGATGCTCTCACAGCACACAGGGGTCGGACTCAGGGGGACCCTCCAGGGGTTCCTCTAGGGACGAGCAGGAGCCCTGATGACACTTTCAGGGACCAACCCTGTGGAAGGATTTGCTGAAGGAGCCCAGGCCCTGGATAAACCAGACACGGAAGACGGCTTTGCCTCCGGAGCGCAGAGATGAGCGCGTTCCTGCGCCCCCACACTCACACCCGCACGTGCACACCCCCACACTCACACCCCATATGTGCACCCCCCACACTCACACCCGCACGTGCACACCCCCCACGCTCACACCCGCACGTGCACACCCCCACACTCACACCCCATATGTGCACCCCCCACACTCACACCCCGCCCGTGCACACCCCCACACTCACACCCGCACGTGCACACCCCCCGACTCACACCCACACGTGCACACCCCCCCACTCACACCTGCACGTGCACACCCCCCACACTCACACCCGCACGTGCACACCCCCACACTCACACCCGCACGTGCACACCCCCCACACTCATACCCCGCCCGTGCACACCCCCCACACTCACACCCCGCCCGTGCACACCCCCCCACACTCACAACCGCATGTGCACACCCCCACACTCACACCCGCACGTGCACACCCCCACACTCACACCCGCACGTGCACACCCCCCGACTCACACCCGCACGTGCACACCCCCCCACTCACACCTGCACGTGCACACCCCCCCACTCACACCTGCACGTGCACACCCCCCACACTCACACCCGCACGTGCACACCCCCACACTCACACCCGCACGTGCACACCCCCCACACTCACACCCCGCCCGTGCACACCCCCCACACTCACACCCCGCCCGTGCACACCCCCCACACTCACAACCGCACGTGCACACCCCCACACTCACACCCCATATGTGCACCCCCCACACTCACACCCGCACGTGCACACCCCCACACTCACACCCGCACGTGCACACCCCCACACTCACACCCCATATGTGCACCCCCCACACTCACACCTGCACATGCACAGCTCCCACACTCATACCCGCCCGTGCACACCCCCCACACTCACACCCGCACGTGCACACCCCCACACTCAAGCACACCTCTGGCCCCACAAACACACACCCAGCAGGTACACTCCCCACCCACTCACATACGCTTCCAGGCAGTCACCCCCCCCCCAGGCACCCTGAGATCAGCTGGCAGAGGGAGGGGGTGAGCGGGCGGTGGAGGGGCCGCCCCGTTGGGCCTGAGGGACTAAGACCGGAAGGTGCTTAGAATCCAACTGACCTCCCAGCAGACCTGGGGCTCCCAGCTCAGCAAATCCCACCCAACCCGGCTTAGGCTGGCGCGGCCCAAATTTAATTTAGTGCAGGCCGTTTCATCTCAATTCAGCCCGAATCCAGCTCCACAGAAATCCAGATTTATTTCAATTCATTTTAACTCAACCCAATCAAAATTCAGCTCGCCCTCACCAATCGGCCCAGTCTTCAGGGAGCAGCCCCTGCCCTGGGGGGCCTTCAGCAACCCCCCCAAACCCAGCGTGGGCCCCCAGCCCACCCGCCTTCCCTAGGCTGGACGCACACGCTGCCTCACAGACCCCCTCTGTGGACTGCAGACCTGAGAGCGAGGTCGGGCTGCTGGCCACTGCCCGGCGGCCATAGCCCCGTCCTCCCCCTCCGACCCGTCATCCTCCCCTCCTCCCCTCCTGCCCCGCTTCCTCCTCCCCTCCCCTTTCCCCACCCCTCCCTCCTCCCCCTCCTCCCCTCTGGCTTCTCTTCCCCTCTCCCCTCCCCCTCCTCCCCTCTGGCTTCTCTTCCCCTCTCCCCTCCCCCTCCTCTCCCTCCTCCTCTCTCTACCCTCCTCACCATCATCCTCCTCATCATCATCTTTGTCTCCCGTAGTCACTACCTGCTCTCCCTCCTCCCCCTCCTCCTCCCTCTTGGTCTTCTCTGCCTTCAGCACCAGCACTGGATTCCTGGCGGTCTCCTCCACCATCACCTCTCTCTTCCCTGAGCCCTCTGCCCTGCAGCAGGGTTGAAGGGCACTTCCCAAACACGGTCCTCCCATCCAGTGTGGGGCTGGGCGCCCTCACCCCATCTCACAGAAGGGAAAACAGGAGCCAGAGGCGACCCAGGCCGCCCCAAGACACGTGCCAGCCAGGGCCATCCCATGCGGGTAGCAGGCTCCAGCGCCCAGCCCTCACCTCGCGGCACCTGTGTGGCTGTGTGAGGTGGGGGGGGGGGGCTGCTGTCCGAGGCCTCCCCTCGGGTCGGAGCCCCCCAGACTCAAGCGCGGGGCCGGCCCAGCCACCCCTAACCCTCTCCTCCTCCCCCACCTCCACCAGCCACACGTCCCCGCAGGGCCAACAGGCCCCTCAGACCAGCGGCCCCCTCCCGCCCCCCCCCCCCCCCCCCCGTGCAGGGAGAAGGGTCGCGGACCTTGTTTGCTGCCCTGGCCACCCGCCCCGTTTGGCTTCAGCCTCCCCCCACCCCCGGTTAACAAGCCCCAGTCTCCGGCCAACTCGTCATGCTCCTGGCATGCAGACAGCCCTTGCATGGGTTTTTATCAAACCATTAATAATTTCAAAGATTCTAAAGAGGGCTCTGTTGTGTGCAGCCTCCCACGGCAGCCACTTAAGCCCTCCGTGAGTCACTGAGATGTGGCAGCCCGGGGCTGTCATTGCCCAGGTGCAGCTCGGTGCCCCCGCCGGGGCCGCAGGCAACCAGGGCCAGGGGCAGTGCTCGTCCCCCAACAGGGACCCGCCCAGGCAGGTGACTGGCAAGGCTGGGGAAGGCCTGTTTGTCGCATGAGCTTATGAACAGATGGGTGGAGGGGTGGTTTGATTTTTTTTTTAAGATGAAATTATTTTATGATTATACAAATAATCTATTCCCAGTGTGGGAATTTTGGGAAAATATAAGAAAGTTCAAAGGAAAAGAAAAAAACAAACAAAAAAACCCCCAAGTCCTCCTGTTCCCCAGAGACACTGCCGGGAACATTTTGGGGCCACTTCTGTGCTATAGGTTTTTCTGGTAGATATGGTTTTGTATATTATCTTCTGCACTCAACACTTTCCAGTTTATTAAATATTCATTAAAAGCATAACTTTTTAAAGCCTTCTTATTATGGAATTTTTCAAACATACACGAAAAGAAAGAGAATTATGTAAGGAACACCCAGGTAGCCACCCCCAGCTTCAATAATTATCAACATTTTGCTTACTTTATCCCATCCATTTCACCACCCCTCCTAGTTTATTCTTTTTTCTGGCGGAATACTGTTCCGGGTTGAATTGCGTCCCCCCCCCAAAAAAAAGATCTAGCCACGTTCTAACCTCTAGCACCTGTGAAAGTGACCTTATGTGGGAACAGGGTCATTGCAGATGAGACGAGACTGGTGTAGGGTGGACCCTATTCCGACACGACTGGCTTCCTTAGGAGAAGAGGTCAGGACACAAAGACCCAGACGTGGCAGGAGGAGCCTGTGTGAAGAGAGCGGCAGCGACTGGGGCACAGGGGCAAGCACAGGAACACCAAGGATCGCTAGCGGCCCACCAAGGAAGGACACTCCCAGAGCCCCAGAGGGAGCCCAGCCCTGCTGACACCTGAGTTCCGGCTTCTGTTCTCCAGGACTGAGAGAGGATACATTTCTTTCGTTTTAGCCGCCCAGTTTGTGGTGCTTTGTTCTGGCGGCCCCAGGAAACTAGCTCAAATACTTTAAAGCAAATCTCAAGAATAAGAAAACATTTTTAAATGTTTGCTTACTTATTTTGAGAGAGAGCATGCAAGCAGGGGAAGGGCAGACAGAGGCGGGGACAGAGAGAGAATCCCAAGCAGGTTCCATGCTGTCAACGAAGAGCTCAACACAAGGCTCAAACTCATGAACCGTGAGATCATGACCTGAGCCAAAATCAAGAGTTGGACCCTTACCGATTGAGCCAAGTTTGAGCCCTGCGTTGGGCTCTGACCTGACAGTGTGGGGCCTGCTTATGATTCTCTCTCTGTCTCTCCCTTTCTCTCTCTGCCTATCCTCTGCTCACACTCTCTCCTCCCGAAATAAAAAAACTTAAAAAAAAAAAAAAAGCAGTTTTCATGGCTGCATAATATTTCACCGGATGCCTGCACCATGCTAAGAACATAGTAAGTGGGGGAAATGCTGTGCAAGGATGGGCAGAACGCTAACCGTGTGTCTTTATGAAATTTTTCATAATGGACATAAAAAGGAGGGAGAGGGGAAACACATCAGGCAATTTTAATGATTGTGAATGGGGGATTCAAACCTGTTGAGTTCATACTCTGTGCCAGTTACCACAAAAGGTATTGTACTTCATTTAGTATGACCAACATGAGGTGGGGCATTATGATCCCAACTTATGGAGAAAGAAGTTGAAGCTCAGATTATTAAGTAAATTAAGTAGCCCGCCCAAGGTCACCCTGCTAGTAAGTGGCCAAGACCCAAACCACACTAGACCCCGCACTTTTCACCCCCGACAAGGGTCTGTCCTGTGCATCTCTGTGGACAGTGCCCGGAGCCGAGATGCCAGGTCAGGCCCAGCTGCACATTTGTCTTCTTGACTTCCTCTTCTACCCACATGGCCATGCACCCCTCCAACAGCTGCTCCATAGACATATGTCTAGACTTTGCATTATCATTAAAGACGAACCCTCCAGTGTCTCACATTCAAGCAACCCCCTGTACTGACAGCCTCACATCTTTCCATCTCACAGAGGCTAGTAGCCCCACCCTAAGAAAATGACCACCCTGTGATTCACAATCCATTTCCCATTACCCTCCCTGGCCTCACCCCTTCATGCCCTCACTTCCCTCGTTACTCAGCTGAATTTCCATGGTAGATCGCTGTAATCTTCTTTGTGTGCATGCACTCTCACACAGAGGCACATACTCCTCAACTCTCTTATCCTCTCATTTTATTGTATTCTGCTACCAAAGCCCCAACTCTGGTCAAATCCAGCTCTCCATCTAATCTGCAATTGCACGTGATCAAGAAGAAAAGAAGATGTAAATTACTGATCTCACGAATGAAAGAGGAGACATTACCATAGACCCTACAGACATCAAGCGTATAATAAGGGGGCATTATGAACGACTTTATATCAATGAATGCAACAACTTTGATGGAATTTATGAAGACATAAATTGTCCTTTGATGGAATTTATGAAGACATAAATTATCAAAACAAATGGAAGCATGTTTACTGGAATTGAACAATTAAGTAATGGGTGGCAGATGGTGGGAGCCAAGTTTCTCTCCGCTGGCATGGGAAGTTACAGATAAGCAAGGAGAGGAGGCTAGCATGATCCCTATGATGATGGTTTAGAGTTACAGGTATCAGTATTTCGGTTTAATACAGATACAAATGGCCACATATAGAAATATCTATACATATGTGTATGTATATGGGTTATTATAAACACATATATCTCCTTGCTGCCCCATTCTTGATTTCTAACACTTTTCTTCAATGAAAGGAACAAGGGCTCCTCAGAAAAATGGCTGATTCTAGGACTGGGGCAGGAAACACACAAGATGATTCTGGGGCTCCTATAGCGCCAGAACATAAGTGCTAAAACACACACACATACACACAACGAAGGGATTAATTTAAATTATTGGAAACTTGAAATTGAAGTATTTTAAAATACTTTTAACAATAGGATTAAAACAATGAAATACTCAAGGATTAATCTAACAAAATATGTGTAGGATTCATAAGTTGAAAACTACAAAACATTACTGAGAGAAACCAAAGACATACGTTAATGGAGGCTATACCATGTTCATCGATCAGAAGACAAGTGTTATTAAAATGACAAGTATTTCCTCAAATTAATCCACAGTTTCACTGCAATCCCAAGCTTTTTTCAAAAAGAAGTCGACAAGTTGGTCATAAAAATTTTGTTGAGGGGCGCCTGGGTGGCTCAGTTGGTTGAGCGGCCGACTTCAGCTCAGGTCATGATCTCACAGTCCGCCTCGGGTTCTATGCTGACAGTTCAGAGCCTGGAGCCTGCTTCAGATTCTGTGTCTCCTTCTCTCTGACCCTCCCCCATTCATGCTCTGTCTCTCTCTGTCTCAAAAATAAATAAACGTTAAAAAAAATTTTTTTAATTATGTTGAAATACAAAGGATTTACCAAGGTTAAAGTCCTCTTGACAAAAAAAATAACAAATTTGAAAGGCTCGCTGTACCTGATTTCCAAACATTATAAAGCTACAGTAATCAAGACAATATGGTTTTGTTGTGATGATAAACATATATGTCAATGAAACAAAACAGAGGGTCTAGAAATAAATCTACGTGTACCTGGTCAACTGATGTTTTCTTTAAGTAAGCTCCACGCCCAAAATGGGGCTTAAACTCTCGATGCTGAGATCAAGGGAAATTCTCTTGCTGACTGAGCCAGCCAGGTGCCCCTCAACTAATTTTTAAGAAAAGTACCAAGGTAATTCAACGGAGGAAAAGGTAATTTTTCCCTCCAAAAAAGTGCTGGAACAACTGGATATCTATAAGGGAGAGAGTGAAATTCAGCTCTTACCTTACACCGTATAGAAGATCATGAAATGGATCATAAACCTAACTGTAAGAGCTGAGCCTATAAAACTTTCAGAATATTACATAGGAGAAAATCTTTACAACATTTGGCTAAGCAAAGATGTATTAGATAGAACATATAAAACACAAACCATGCAAAACAAAATTAAATGGACTTCATCAAAATAACAAAACTTTTGATCTTTGAAAAACATCATTAAGGAAGTAAAAAGACAGACCAAAGACCACAAACAATATTTGTAATACATATATCTGACAAAGGACTTGCATTCAGAATATACAAAGAAATTCAACTCAATAATAAATACAACTCAGTAATAACAAAACAAACAAGGGGTGCCTGGGTAGCTCAGTCAGTCAGGCATTTGACTCTTGAGACCAGCCCACGTCACGATCTCGCGGTCATGAGACCAAGCCCCAGGTCGGGTTCTGTGCGTCAGCCTGCTAGGTATTCTCTCTCTCCCTCTCTCTCTGCCCCCTCCCTCACTCATACATGTGCGCAAGCACTCTCTCTCTCTCAAAATAAACATTTGAAACAAAACAAAAAACAAAAAAATTATAAGTTGATGAGGTTTTTTTAATAATTTTTTTAACCTTTTTTTATTTATTTTTGAGAGAGACAGAGCACAAGCAGGGGAGGGGCAGAGAGAAATAGAGACACAGAATCCAAAGCAGGCTCCAGGTTCTGAGCTGTCAGCACAAAGCCTGACACAGGGCTCGAACCCACGAACCGTGAGATCATGACCTGAGCTGAAGTCAGATGCTTGACTGACTGAGCCACCCCGGTGGCCTGGTGAGATTTGAATAGAAACTTAACTAAAGAAGATATACGATTGGATACTAAGCACTTGAAATGATGCTCAACCACGTTATTGGCCAAAGAAGTATGAGTTAAGACCAGGGTCCTCAGGTGGCTCTGATGGTTAAGCATATGACTCTTGATTTCAGCTCTGGTCATGATCTCATGGTTCTCGGATCGAGCCCTGAGTCGGACTCTGCACTGACAGCACGGAGCCTGCTTGGGTCTCTCTGTCTCTGTCTCTGTCTCTCTCTCTCTCTCTCTCTCTCTCTCTCTCTCTCTGCACTTTCTCCCACCTCTCTCTCAAAATAAATAAATAAACTTAAAATAAGAGACCCTAATGAGATACTACCACACATCCTCTAGAATGGCCAAAATTAATAGACTAACCATGCCAAGTGTTCATCGGGATATGAAGCCACTGGAATGCTGCATCATTGATTGTAGCAATAAAAAACAGTGCAACTTCTTTGGAAAATATTCTCAGTTTCTTATCACATTGAGTATAAACTTACCACATAATGCAGCACATATCTACACGAAGACTCTGACGCAAACGCTTTTATTCATAACAGTCAAAAATTAGACACAACCCAGATGTCTCTCAACAGGTGCATGGCAGTGGCTGTGATGTGTCCGTATGGCGGGACCCTGCTCGGCAGTGAAACCAGCTACCTCCGCACGGCCTGTGGGAACCCCGAAAGCGCTCTCAACGGAAGGATGTCTACCAAAGGTACCAGAGAGCACGCACTGTGTGTTCCATGTAGGTAAACTCTGGGAGGACGATGAACTGTGGTGACACAGAGCCTGTGCTTAAGGTGGACACGGACAGAAGGGGTGCAGAGAAGGTTTGATCGTGCCGCTGGTTACACACATGTATACACGTAACCAAACTCATCAAACTATAGACTCAAAGGGTACATGTGATCGTATGTGAATTACACCTCAACAGGGCTGATCGAATGGAAACCTTCCCCAACATCCCATCACACCCATCACCGCTTTTCTCCGTAGAATGGAATGCCTTCTACATACTATGCCTTTTACTTGTTTGTTATGAATTTGGGGGTCTGTCTTCCTCAGCAAGAGCAGAGGTTTTTGTGTGTGTGTTTTACTCACTGATACAGGTCCAGAAGCCTACGGCCAGGACAGGAGCCTTGTAGGATCTCACTCGATATTTCCTGAATTTATCAATCAGTGAATAAAGATCACATTAGAAGGACTTGCCTCGCCAGGTCACAAGCCTTTGGATAATGTTGTAATATTTTAAAAGGAGGTGGTTTGGGGGCACCTGGGTGGCTCAGTTGGTTAGGTGACCGACTTCAGCTCAGGTCATGATCTCACAATTTGTGAGTTCGAGCCCCGCGTCAGGCTCTGTGCTGACAGCTCAGAGCCTGGAGCCCGCTTTGGATTCTGTGTCTCCCCCTCTCTCTGTCCCCTCCCCTGCTCACATTCTGTGCCTGCCTCTCTGTCTCTCAATAATAAATAAACGTTAAAAAAAAATTTTTTTAATAAATAAAAATGAAAGGAGGTGGTTTTGATGGAGGAAACCAGAGAACCCAGTAGGGATCCAGCCACGTGCAGAAATGTCTGTGGCAGTGGTGGGTTGCTGGTCTATGCAGGGAGCATGGACTCCCTTGGCGAGGGGTGCTGGCTGTGGAGAAGAAGGATTGGTTCCTTATGGCACAACACACACACACACACACACACACACACACACACACACACAAATCTAGACAGCTTCAAAGCTGTGAAAGGCAAAACTTGAAAACCTAAAGAAGAGAAAGGAGACCGATTTTTATAACACAAGTGAGGAAGGGTCTAATAATGAGCCACAGCGACCACAAACCATAGCAAAATGGTTCATCAATTTAGCTCCATGAAGGTAATAAATTCTGTTCATTAAAATCCAGCATGTATCTTCCTTGCTTAAAAAAAAAAAAAAAAAACTCATGCTGAAATACTTACAAGTAAATAAAGGGAAAGTAACATGTTGATGCAAAGGGGACTGTGGCGAAATCGAAAGAAGACACCCAAAAGAAAGGGAAAAGGCAAAGCTACTCACTGACTGCAACACACAGAACTCAGCAAAGGAATAATATCCACAATATGTAAAGAGCTCCCACAAACCATCAAGAAAATAAAGGCAACACGAAAGAAAAGTGGATGGAGATCAAAACAGGGATTACACAGAAGAGGAACTACACATGCAAGTAAACTTCTTCTCATTATGAGCTCACTACCCATGCAAATTAGGACAGTGACCTACCGTCCCCACCTGAGACCAGCCAGGTAGCAAAAGGCACCACCCCCAACAATGGTCGTTGTTGGGGCTGCAATGGTGGGGCAGCAGCTCAGACTCTGCTGGAGGGAGTGTAGATTACACATCGCTGGCTGCGGTGGAGAAGGATTTCCACCCCGTGACCCCCAAATCCCACACCTTTGAGCAGGTGTGTCTCGTCTTTCCGATAGCTTTTGCTGAACAGCTACTCTATGCCGGGCACTTTAAAGGCAGCTTGCGACTTGACCGTCACAGGCTCTATAAGGCGGGATCATCATCTTGGAGGTGGGACTATGGAGAAGCCAGATGCTCGGCCCCCGGCCCACCCAGCTAGAAAGGGAGCTTGCTGTCCAGGGGCGCTCAGAAGCCGCCTCGCTCGTGAGTGAGCGGGGTACGTGCTGACAGGGGCCGGCTCCGGGGCCCTGGAGATAAAAGCAGGCAGGTTGTTGGTAGCGGAGGCAGCATGCAAATTACTCGCGTCACTCCAACATTCACATTACTTTCCAAGTGGCTTGGAAACATCTGCTCCTTGATTATCCCGAGGAGCAATCGGGTTAAGCGTAAGCCTTTAATGCCGCCTCGTGAAAGGAGCGTGGGGCCTCCGTCTGGCGACACTCAGTGGATCGCTTGCCTATGGGAGCTCCGTTTTCCCCCACGACGAAGTCGGAAAAGCCCCTTGTAATTATTTAGCGGTCGGAGCAGGAGCAGGGAGGCCTGTCGTGAGCACTGGAGATACAGAGGAGCACAGAGACGCAGCCACGGCCCCTGGAGCCTGGTCGGGTGACAGGTGGGCCCGGGACGGAAGCCACCCTAGCTCTGCGCGGTGCTGGCTCAGCTCTCGGTGCAGCCGCCCCCTGGGAGGGCCCAGGGGGTCCAGCTCTCTGCGCTGGCCTGGGGGCCCACGTGGAGTAGTTATGCACCAGGGCTCCGGGGGCAGATCCGCCGAAAGGTGGCCCTGGCCACCTCACGCTCACTCTGCCTCAGTTTCCTGGCCTGTAAAATGGGAACGACGATAGTACCTTCTGTGTGGGACCAAAGGTAACACACACAAAACCCTTAGAAAGCGCCAGGCACCCAGCGGGTCCTGCGTTGGCATCAGCCAGCAGGGCCGCTATGGCTTTAAAGAACACCCACCCGCAGGCGCCCTTAGGCTGGACCCTCCCCAAGCCCCGCTCCGATGCCGGCTGTCCACTGGACATCAGCGGGACTCCGGATCCTTCCCCGCTCGCCCAGCTCCACCTGCGTCAGACGTATCTGCTCCAGCCACTGGTGACCTCGTCCCGCCGTTGCTCAGACCGGGGCCCTCGGGGTCTGGGTGTGTCAGGCCCGGCGGGACATTGTAGCAAACAACCCACATCCCTGAAGCGGAAAGCGGGGGAGCGCGGCTGGTGCTCCCGTCCGCTGATCGCATCGCGTGAGGACCCAGGCTGACCGGCCTTGAATGTGCCGCCCAGAGGGCGGCCGTCCGCCGGGCGCGAGGCTGGAAAGACGCACGCCCGCACCTCCGCCTCGGGACCGGAGCCTCCGGAAGCCATTCAGGATGCGGGAGAAGACAGAGCTGCGGGAAAAGGCACCGCGATGGGGGATGAGCGGCCGTGGGGCGGGTGAACAGGAGCCCTCTGCACAGACTGGCGCCTGAAGCACGCCGTATGATTCGGCCACGCGGCCCGGGAAGGCAGGCTGAAGGGCAGGGCGGGCTCCAGAGGCCACACGTACGATCTTCATGGGGGACGGTGGGCGAGGCCCAGCGGGAAGGGCAAATAGCAAGAAGGCGGTGCTCGGAGCGCCCCGTGGACCCAGGGCGCCCTGGGGGCCGTGCCGGCCGGCCGCCCACGTCCGCAGGATGCTCTTCTCCACGCTGTGGGTGTCCCACATCTGTCCAGCCGCTTCCCGCCCCTCCCCGGCGGCATCACCTGCCCTGTGCCCCATTTTCTCCCCGCAGTGATGAAGTCTGCCGGCCGTGTCTCCTGTGCCATCTGCTAGGGACCCCGACGGCACGATAAAAGGATTCTTTCTTCACCGGGTTAAATATTCCTCGACATGATGCTTGTCACCTACAGGGACGTGGAGTCCTGCTCTGCGGGTGCACACTAGAGCGGGGCGAGTCCGACGCGGGCAGGGGGCAGGAACCCCCACCCACGCCCACCGCCCCCCCCCACTCACACCGCAGGACTGAACTTGGCCCTGCCACTCTTGGGTCTCCCCCAAACACAGGTGATGAGTCGCATGCATCCCCATGAGTGCTCCCTGTCACCTGTGCCTCCTCCACCACAGCGTTTGGGGCCCCGGCAGACACGTCACACCTGCCTCTCCCCCTCCGACTCCCGAGACCCAGGCCCACGGCTTCCGCAACCCCGTGTGCTCAGGGCCCCTCTCAGGGTTGCCCCGGCCGCTGGCGGGGGCGGTGGGATGTGCCCTCGGGCTTCCCGGGGTGCATGGGGGCCATGGCGCATATGACCGAGCCGTGAGCGATGTAGGAAGCCGGCTGTGACGTTATAAATGCACCAGGTCTCTGCCATTCCCCGAGGCACAGACATCAGAATACTTCGTCATCCAACAAACCAAACAACGGTGACCAAGCAGAGGGATGAACTTGCTTCCCAGGCCGGGCGGTGAGACCCCGCCCACCCCCGGCCCCTGGCCTGTGACATGTTCTTTTAGACCAACATGGGGTATTTCTGTGTTTATTAGTTTAAAAAAATTTTTTTTAATGTTTATTTATTTTTGAGAAAGAGACAGAACGCAAGCGGAGGAGGGGCAGAGAGAGAGGGAGACCCAGAATCCGAAGCAGGCTCCAGGCTCCGAGCTGCCAGCACAGAGCCCGATGCGGGGCTCGAACCCATGAACTGAGCCAAAGTCGGATGCTTAATGCATTGAGCCACCCAGGCGCCCCTGTGTTTGCTTGTTTTAAATTTGACTTAGTAATCAATATTTAGAAACGAGGACAATTTTCTCAGCCATCCAAATTTCTGGGTTCTCTCTCTTTTTTTTAAAGTTTCTTATGTTGAGGGGGAGGGGCAGAGACAGAGACAGAGACAGAGACAGAATCCCAAGCAGTCCTGATTTGGGGCTCGAACTCAGGAACCATGAGATCCTGACCTGAGCTGAAATCAAGAGTCGGATGCTTGAGGGGCACCTGAGGGGGCTCAGTCAGTTGAGCGCCCAACTTCGGTTCAGGTCACGATCTCGCGGTTCGTGAGTTCGAGCCCCATGTCAGGATCACTGCTGTCAGCACGGAGCCCGCATTGGATCTTCTGTTCCCCCCTCTCTCTCTCTCTGCCCCTCCCCTGCGTGCACCTTCCCCTATTAAAAAAAAAAAAAAAAGAAGGAGGTGGACACTCAACGGACTGAGTCACTCAGGCACCTGCTGGCTTCTCTTGAAGGATACAGAACTCAGCTTGTCCTGGGCCTGCAGTCGACCCAGCAGCTGGCTGCAAACCAGCAGCCGCTCCCACCTGCAAGGGGCTTCGGTTTCCAGTCACCCCAGCGAGGCTCTACCCCCAGGGGGGCGGCGGTTTCCAGTCACCCGGGCGCCCCTGCCCCCCAGCTCTGCCCAGACCCCCACCCCTCCGAGCGTGCTCCCACCTGCTTGCGGGGCTGAGCCCTTGGCAGCTGGGTGAACCAGGCTCTGTCTGCGAACAGAGCAGGATGCTGTCCTGCGGCCCCCCGCACCCTAGCCTCGCCTTCCGGAAGACGGTGCCTCTCCACGGAATCCACTCTTCTGTGACCTCGAGCCGAGGACCTGGTTGCCTCCTCAAGACCCCGTGTTGGTGTTTTTAGGGTATTCCCCGGCATTTGTTGTTCCTTGTGTAAAGGAAGCTCCCGCTGGCCGTTGCGGACCCCGAAGACGCTGTGGCCGTCCCACACCCGTGGCGACAGATTCCTGCTGTTGGGAGGCCGGGAGCGCCTAGAATGTATCGTTGAGCCTTCTCAACCTTGTCCGGGCCATAGTCTCACCAAGTGTAAGCTTCCTTCCCACACCCGTGTCTCGCATTTGGATTTCACGTCGACTTGCCTTGACCAGCGGCCCCCCAAACAACGCGGAGTGGCCCCCCCAGAGACTAGCTCCACCCACTTACTGGCTTTAGCGACAACGTCTGTGAGGCTGCTGTTCTAGATCATGATGAGGAGATGTCTTTCTCCTTCCAGCTGGCTAAGATGTCGTTGGACTTACCTAATGAACGCATGAACGTGTTTGCCCCCAGCTGGACCCCTGGGAACTCTCAGTATCTGACAGTTAACAGGTGCCCACGATGTATTAGGGAATAAACGTCTGCGTGAGGGAATCTAAGAAAACTGTCCTTTGCTTTATGTGACACCTGATCTTCTGGATGCACAGGACATCTGGGGCAAGGTCCCCTGGGTCAGAGCAGATTCTGGACACCGGACACCGAATCGTATCTGCGGGGATTTTGATCGGGACGAGACATCTGCATTCACGAGGGCTCTGGTTCCGGAGGTCCTGTGTGCAAAGCATATTGTACATACTTTGCTGTGAGCCGACCTTCATGAAAATAACTGGGCAGTTTCTGTCTTTCCCTCTGCTCCAGAAGAACCCACGGAACATCGTCATCATCCGTTCCTTGTAACAACCCCCCACGGAACACCGCCGGACCCCGAATACGTGGGAAGAGACCACACTGACCGTCTCCAAGTATCCTCCTTACGTACTCAGGTTACCTTCTTGAGAGGATTTCCATAATCCGTATTTTCCAAGCAAATACCCATTTTATCACAAGTGTTAGATTATTTGCGTATAGCCTGTTTGTGTTTGTTTTGCAATCCCTTTCTCTTCGCTAATTTAGAATTTGTTTTTTCTTGCTTAAGTGGGCTGAGGGTTTGCCTGTTTTAGAGTGTGCGTGTGTGAGAGAGAGAGAGCGTGTGTGGACATGTGCGTGTCAACGAGGTATACAGGTACAGTCTCAGATCTGCCCACAGGCTCTGCTGCTAATTGACCTACGACCTCACTGACCTCTGTCCTGCCCTCCATCGTTACTGATCCTGGCTCCCCGTGCACCTGCAGTGCCCCTGGCCGAGGCTCACACACTTACGAAAGCGGTGCGTCCCCACTGCCTGAGCCCAGAGGTGCGAGCTGCCCCCTGAAGAAGGAAGGGTGGCCCGGGACCCAGCTCCCGTGAATTCGTGCACGAGGCCAATGGACGGGTGGCTGCTGGGGAGCCTGAGAAAGGGGGTCAGAGGACCAGAGACAGGACGGGTCTGGGGAGGGGGTGGGGTGCCCCCGGCAGTGGCACCAGTACACGGGTGCCACGTGATCCACGGGATCCACGGGACGGCCCACGGGGGCTCTTGGAAACCAGCTTCCCTCATGTGGATGTGGGCCAGCCTCCACCCCACAGCCTCAAGTGCATCTCCAGGGCTCGGGCAAAGGGGCAGGCGAGGCGTGGGCCCGGCATGCTGGCTCCCCTCCCAAGCCCCATCGCCATCCCCGGGGAGCCAGGCTGCAGGGGTGATTCCAGCGGTCTCCTCGACGGAACAGGCGTGCGTTCAGGATAAGCGTCGCCTCCCCAGATTCGACGCTTCTTCCCGCACCACGCTCCGTGGCCCTGCACAGAGCCTTAGTCCCTGCCGTGGCATCTGTCGTCACGACCAAGGAACTCAGTTTGCTCTGAAAGGAGCTAGGGGCTCATGCCTGCGGATTTCACTGGTCTGACGCACACCCCGGCGTCTATCTAGACACCGGCCTGACGGGGGCAGAAAGGCGGTGTGGCCGCTGGGGGTGCCCTCCGGACGGCCAGTCTCCAGGGCCCTTCGCCCGTCTCCACAGCACACAGGTTGGATGTGAGAGGGATCGCCCCACTGTAACTCCAAATAACCCACTTACAAAGCATCTGCGGCCCGACCCCTGGGACTGTGTGCGTGTGAGGCCCCGTGGGGGGAGTGCTTCCGGAGGGAGCACGGCCACTGGCCCCCGAAACCGGAAGCCACCTCCTCCCTCTGGCCTCCGTGCACGCACCGAGCTGCAGGGAAGGCATCCCTGTACTTCCCGGGTGCTGGTCACAGTCATCGAGGAGACACGGGGTCAGGACCACCGGCTGGACCCAGGCACTTCACGGGGGCGCCAGGTGCACCCCACGCTCTGTAGTAAAGGACAAGAGAAAACCGGCACCTGATGCGGGCAGGCCCACAAAGGCCTCTGAGAGGAAGTGAAGCCTTGGCCGCCCTCCCAGGCCAGCTGTGGGGGTGGCAGACGGTGAGGGCAGCACGTGGGACGGGGGAGGACATCAGAGTCACTGCCTGGCTCCCGGCCGGCTCCTCAGGGAAGGACGGGAGCCGCCATGTTCTGGGTGTTGACAGATTATCTCCCTCCTCCCCAACCACTGTCACACCGTCCAGAGTCCAGGTAGGAACACGGCAGGAGTGACCCCTGCTGACAGGAATCGGAGCTTCCCTGTGTTGGAGGTTGGAGGAACACTTCCTCTTCCACAGGAAAGGCCAGCATGGACACTAAGTGGCAAAGGCGGGGAGCATAGTCCGCTCTGTCCCCGGGAAGGTCACCTTTCTGGGGTGCAAGTGCCTGAAGGCGTTCTGAAGGACGGGCCGTGCCCCACGGATCCGAGCACCAAGGGGGCAGTCTCAAGCATGGGAGAGCTCACGGGATACAACACCCATGGGCTCTTCCTGTGGTGATGACACAGCATTCGAACAATCTCCCCAAATCTAGCCGATCCCAGGAATACTCAGAAATGTCTGGGGTGCAAGTGATAAGCATTAATTTTTTAATTATAGAGCCAAACAATTGGGACATTATGGCCACAGAACCAAGTAGGTTTTTTTAAATGTTTATTTATTTTTGAGAGAGAGAGAGAGAGAGACAGATAACGAGTGGGGGAGGGGCAGAGAGAGAGAGAGAGAGGGAGAGAGAGGGAGACCCAGAATCCGAAGCAGGCTCCAGGCTCCGAGCTGTCAGCACAGAGCCCGATGTGGGGCTCGAACCCACGAACCATGAGATCGTGACCTGAGCTCAAGTCCGACGCTCAACCCACTGAGCCAGCCCGGCGCCCGAAAGTAATCTTGACACTGTAAAGATACATATGATGGATAAACATGAAGACGTGGTGGGTGGAGAGTGGGAGCAAACGTAGGAACGCGGACTCCCTCATCCATCATAAGGAGCCAATCGGCACCGTCTGAAATTAAGACACGTAGTTGCCATGAGATGGGTCCAACCTCTTTGTTTTGCTGAACAATTTTTTCAATCTTTTTATTGTGTAAAACACACATAAAATTTACCATATTAACTACTTTTAGTGTCCGTTCAGTAGCATTAAGCACATCCGCCGTGCTGTGCAGTCGTCCCCACCATCCAGCCCCAGAAGTCCTCATCTTGTGAGTCCGAAACTCTAACGCCCATCAGATACCGACTCCCCGTCCTCCCTCCCCCCAGCCCCCACCTCCACCAGCTGCCTTCTGTGTCTGTGATCTGACCGCTCCAGGGACCTCCTGTAAGTGGAATCATACAGTATTTGCCCCCTCGCGACTTATTTCACGGGGCACAACGTCCTCCAGGTCCATCCGTGTGGCGGCCGGCGGCAGGACGTCCTTCCCGTTCGAGGCCGAGGAACATTCCGCCATGTGGATGGACCACGTTTTGCTTTTACACTCATTGTTGACGGACACTTGGGTTTCCTCCATGCCTTAGGTGTTGTGACGAACGCTGCCATGATGTGCGAGTGCAAACATCTCTTTGAGACCCTGCGTTTACTTCCTTGCATTCCAGGAATAAATGCCACTTGGTCGTGTCTATAGTCCTTTTCATATATGGCTGAATTCTGTTTGCCAGTATTTTGCTGAGGATTTCTGCATCAATGCTCATAAGGGATGTCGGTCTGTAGTTTTCTTTTCTTGCAGTGTCTGTCTGGCTTTGGCATCAGGGTAATGTGGCCTCTTGGGATGAGTTAGGAAATGTTCCCTTCAGTGTTTTGGGAAAGTTTAAGAAGAATTCTTTAAATGTTTGGTAGAATTCACCAGTGAAGCCATCAGGTCCAGGACCTTTTTCTGTTGGAAGGTTTTTAAAAAATTATTATTATTTTAGAAAGAGAGAGAGGTGGGGACCAGAGGGGGGCGGGAGAGAGAGAGAGAGAGAGAGAGAGAGAGAATCCCAAGCAGGCTCCATGCAGCGAGCACCGAGCCCAACTCAGGGCTCAATTCCAAGATCCTGGGATCATGACCTGGGCCAAAAGCAAGAGTCACTCACTTAACCGACTGAGCCACCCAGGCACCCCTGTTGGGAGAGTTTTGGTTACTGACTCAATCTGCTTACTCTTTTCTATTTCGTCATGATTTAGTCTCGGTAGGTTTTGTGCTTCTGGGGATTTGTCCTGTCGTCGAAGTTATCCAACCTGTCGGCAGACCTCATTCACAGTAGTCTCCCGTGCGTTCTGTAACCTGGTCACCTCCCCCAGTTACTGCCCAGGGGAGCAGATGCCAAACCCAGCCGTCCCCCTCCAGAGCCCCACTCTGAACGCTTCACGCCACGTGGGGACAAGGCCCTGGAGCCAACGTCCTTTCCAGTAATAAGAGGCTCCCCACCCTTGGGGACCCCACACCACCCAGCTCATTCTGTGATCTTCACCTGGCGGAGGAAGGCTGTGGAACCAGGGGTACCCCCGCCAACGGCCAAACTTCAGCACCTTTGCTGGCAAGGGGCGTGTTCTAGAACCGTAAATATTGCTCGAAGTTCCGATTTCTTTTCCGGTTCCTTGCATCGGTGTGTCTGAGATTAGTTTTGACATTCTGTAAAGTTATGCTAGAACACAAGGGAGTGTGTGAGCATGACCGGGTGGGATTTCTGTGCTCCGGTGGCCTGTGTCCCTACAGCCCCGCCTAATGAAAGGCTGGTGTCGCGGCCTCGGAGGCAGAGAGCCCGGGGTGCCCGGGCTGTCGACACCGGGGCAGGCGGCTCCCCAGAGGCGGGCCTCCATTCTTCCGTGTCAAGATGACTAGATCAGTGTCCTGGGGTTGCCATGACAACCACAAACTGAGTGACTCAACACCCGCCGTCTGTGCTCTCAGAGTTCCCGAGTCCGAGGCCCAAAACCACGCTGCGGGCAGGGCTCCACCCCTCCCTCCACTCAACGGCAGGGTCCTACCTGCATCCTGCTGGCTCCCGGCTCCCGGCTCCCGGCGGCTGCTGGCATTTCTCGGCTGGCGGCCACATCACTCCCATCTCTGCCCCCGCAGCCGGAGGGGCGTCTTGTCCCCTCTGGGCTACTCCCTTTCTGTGTGCCTCAACTGTCCCCGTGGTTTCTCCTATCTGGAAAGTTCTCCAACTCGCCAATGGATTTAAGGCCCACTCAGATAATCCAGGGTCACTTTCTCATGTAAAGGTCCTTAATTACATCTGCAAAGAGCCCTTTACCAACTAAGGCCACAGTCACAAGTCCCAGGGACCAGGGTGGCCATCACTCAACCCAAGTGACCAACGCTGTCCATGCACAGCACGAGCCCGAACGGGGTGCCCACCCCGTGGTGTGAGCCTGAGGCAGCCGTGTGCAAACCAGCAGTGAGGAGGTTGAACCCACGGCGGAGAGGGGGGTGTGGCGGAGGGATGGGAGGATAGGCCAGAAATTGCCAGAGCAAATGAAGAAGGAATGAGCACCTGCAAACCTATGACAGGAGTTCATCAAACAATATCTCAGATGTAAATAATAGCAACTTCTATAAATCAAAACTAGCCTTTTCTACACGACAATGCCGCGGTCGGTCTGCACAGGCGCGTCCCTGCGGGCAGGTAGGGCTGGGGTGTACAGAGCAAACAGGAGAAGCAGAGGGAGGAAGGCCAGGGTGGGGACGAAAGTCGTGAAGCCAGTTGTGCTCTAAGCTCCGGTACAGAACCACAGCAGGCAGGTGAGGACAGAGAACAACCGGGGCCAGCCTGGGAGAACGATGGCAGAGCTTTCCAGAAGGCTGGGAAGGCGAGAGTCCTCAGATTTCTTTTTCATGAGGCTGTGTGGTGGGCTGAACGGATAAGACGTCAAAGACAGAGACCCCCTTAAAGCCCCCAGAGGTGCTGACAAGGAAGAACCTGAGAAGCAGACTTGTCACCGACAATAACCAGAGGCCAGAAAACAAGAGAGAAAATAGTCCCAGTGCACAGGAAAGCCATGCCCCCCAGCGCTTTGTGCGGCTAAAGGACGGGGTGGGGGTGGGGTGCAAGCAGGGAGGGGGTAGGAACCGGGAGGGGGTGCAAACAGGGAGGGGCACCCCCATCACCACCCAGTGCCCCACGCTGCCTGGAACCAGCAGACCCCGGGAGCGAGCGGACCCGGCCCCAGCCCAGTGGGGACAGCAGCCCCCACACCTCGGCCCGGCCGTGCCCCTCTACACCCCGGAGGCTCTGGCGTCTCCCCTGGGAAGAGGGGGCGCCGTTAATCTCATCTCAGAGAGGGGCGCCCTCGAGGCCTCCTGAGGGCAGTCGCACATCTCAGGACCAATTATGGTCCCCAAACCGCGAGCCAGTTGCATAGGAAAGTACTGAGCAAACAGCTCGGCCAGAACCACAGCAAGATCCTGATTTGCAAGGAAAAGCGCCAAGATTCACTGTAATTTTTGTCAGGTCGAGGCTGAGCTGCTCTGGTCCCGCGGTGGCACCGCCTTCGGCTCATACATTATGCATCTGCCCTGAATCAAACTGGCTCGTCTGTAGCCTCCTGTTCTCTGATTTTGATAAAACGGCGAAGGGGACTGTCTGAGCTCCTGGAGGAGGGCTGCGGGCGCCGGGCAGGAGATCTGTCTGGCCCCTCTCCAGCAGCTCTCCTCTGTCCCCTCTCCAGCAGGCTGCTGCCCGGGCCGGGCGGACCCTCAGGCGGCGCGGGGGCCGGGGGCCGTGGTGACAGCGGTGAGGGGCTGGCCTCACCCTTCCGGGGACCCTGAACATGGAAGGGCCTAGAAACCCAGCCCAGAGCCTGCTGTCCAGCGGTGGCCCGGAGCTCCGACTCGGAGGTGCTGGGGGTGGGGTGGGGGGCGTGGCTTCAGCCCGGCACGGTCCACCCCGTCCCCTCCCGGAGAACTCAGGCCTGAGTGCTCAGCTGGATGAGATCAGCCCCGACCAAATGTCTCCCTGCAGCCTCCTGTCTGCCCTCCTCCCCTCCTCCCTCCTTCCCACTCCTCCCTCCCGTCCTCACCTGCTCACCTCCCGCAGCATCCTTGAATTACCCGCTTCTGGGGAGTCTAGGCATCACCCTATGGGATGTGATCGTCTCCCCCTCAGACAGGGGACGCCGGGCCAGCGGGGGTGTCCTCGTGGGACTGGCAAGGGGCAGACAAGGCCCCTCTCTGCGTGCCCCAGTTGCATGCTGACCCGGGCGCATGCCGCAAGCTCCCCCGGCCTCGGTTTCCTCGCCTGTAAAATGGGGTTGACGAGGATTCGTGGGAACAGCCCAGGGCACACCCGACCCCAGTAAGTGCCCAGTAAGCATTAGCTTAAAATAAAGCCAGAAAAAGTAAAACGCGGACGCAGCACTCAGCTCACGGTGTGTGCCAGGCCATTCCCCACACAGACTGTCACCTTGGGGTGGCTTGTCCCCTAGGTAGTGTGTGCCTGGCTATTTCCCGGGCGAACTGTGGACCGCCTGCCCCTATTAACCCTCACAACTTCTCACGCCTCAAACCAGGATGTCTCTGCCCCTCTGGGTCTCTGCTCGTGGCCCAGCCCTGCCCGGACGTGCTATTTTTCCTGCCCTCGGCCCTGCCCCCCGGATGCCATTGCTAACCCATTTTACAGGTGGGGAAATAGAGGCCCAGAGAGCCGCTCAGGTTAGGCACAGCCCAGGGAGACAGAGTCCCGATCCCCATCCAGGGGACCCACAACCCAAGCTCTGTGCGCATCCCCTCGAGAGGGCACCCAGTCGGGTAGAGGTCCTGGACTCCCTCAGCAACCAAAGGGTTAAGAGGTTGGCAGGCAGGGGGAGCCAGCAAGGTACCAAAATGCAGCTGAGCAGATGCCCGACGGTTAGGAACATAAAAATTTAATCACTTTGTACACAGAGTAAAATTCAATGAGCCTATTGTCGTGTTCCAAAGCACAAAGCCCCAGAATCTCGGGGACGTGGAGGGACTCGGCCCTGCCCCATCCGATGCTGCCTCTGGAGCCTCTGTCGCCTCCGGGCCGCCATCTGGCCTCTCTCGACACCCGGGGAAGCTCAGGACCCTGGGGTGTCTGTCCTCCCAGTGGAGCCGGGACTGTCCTCGGGGGTCGGACCGGTGGCTCCCCGTCCCCAGGCCAGCCCGGCGGCTGCTGGAGACGGGGTCCGGGCTCCCTGTGTCCTGCTCTCCTGGGGGAACGTCCAGCCGTTCCCCCCGCGGCAGTAAAAACAACAAAACGCGCAACAATTAAACGGTAACGGCAGCTGTAGTCGCTGAGCCTGCCTCTCCGCCTGCGCTCGACACGGGGAATCGTATCCGACCCTCCCAACACCCTCGTGCCGTTACCATTGTGACTCCCGTTCTACAGGGAAGGACGCACTGCGGAGTGGCCCAGGCACCCAGGCTTTGTCTCCAGCCCCGGTCGGCCCCCTGCCGGAGCTCATGACCTTTCTCCCGCCCTCCGTGTCCTGTCCCCCAAGTGCACACACATGCACACGCTCTGGGAAGCGTACCTGCCTTGCAGAACTCAAGACGCCCACTGCCCTCCTCCTCCAGGGAGGCGGCCTGCGGCTCCCTCCCGCTGGCGGGAAGAGGTTCCCCTCTGGTCCCCGCCCCACCCCCAAGCCGTCTCAGACACCCACTTTGTCCCAACCTAGGGCGCTGGGGGTGGGCGTCGGGCCTGAGTCAGAGCAGACGCCCCACGGCCCACAGGCTGCACCCGGCTTCCACCCGGCAGGTGTGGTCAGGAGGGACCGTGACGGCCGACCCAGGGCACTCAGCGCAGAGCTGTTATGTGACAGAATCAAACGTCTAGCTTCTCTGAGTTTGGAGTCTCTGCTCCAGCAGCTCACAAAGGGTATCACGGGGTATGTTCGCCGTTTCTCGGTTTTAATAAGTAGGGGAGATTTCGTATGCGTGTGCCGTGCGTTTGGCGAAGTTTCCGGCTGTTGGTGAAGTGTGGCTCTGTGTCTGTTTTCCTAAGAGGAGAAGGTGCCTACCGGAAACCGAGGCAACGGACCCATTTTCAGAAAGCAGAGGCCCGTCAGGAGCGGGAAGAGGGGCCTCGGGCCACATCCCGAAAAGCTGCTCCGCTTGGCCCCCGTGGCCTGTCCGGGCACAGCGACGGGACAGCGGGTCGGGAACCCAGGGCAGCACAACACGGCAGGGAAAACCTGGTGTGGAGGAGAGGCCGGCGTGGGCCGGGGGGGGCGGATTTTCGCGGCGAAAGGAGGCCGCGGGGCGGGAGACGTGTCACAGCATCCCCGTGGCCAGACCTCGCAGTCACCCTGCAGGGGCAGGAGGGGCGTCTGTGTAGCTCCGGGGCGTGACTCCAGGACGACGGCTCCCGGGAGGCGGGGGGAGGACGCGTTAACGCCAGGCTCTGAGGCTTGTCTGCCTCTTGAAGTATTTGAAGCGATAGATGAGGAGACAGATGAATTCTGTGACTTTAACGGACTGCCTGGAAAGTTCAATGAGACGCGCTTGTGGTCAACACGCACCCGTCTGGGGAGGTTTAAACTGCAGAGTTCCTGCTCTGATCCTTCGGCGGTGTAAGCCGAGGAGCGTGAGCAGCTCGACGTCTTCGAGGACTATTTATAGACTCGAAGAGATGAGCAACCCTGGTCCCTGGGACCCTGAGACCGTCGGTGCCCCACGGCGAGCCTCGTCCGGGTGCCCGCTGGCCTGGACCGTCCCCGCACCTCGTCCTGGCGTCTGGCTCCTGGAGGGCAGGCTGGGTACGAGGGAAGGGGGGGACAAGCCCGGAGCGAACCCCGCAGGAGGCCCTGGAAAGCAGAGATGCAGCCCAGCCCACATGTGCCCATGCAGGTGCAATCCCACCGGGACCCCGCCGACTCCTCTATAGAAATTAGTGAGCTGGCAGAATGAGAATATTTTAGAAACTCCACAATTCACAAGGGAACGCAAGGGGCCAGAGCGGCTGAGACCGTCTTGAGAAGGAGCGAGGAGGCGGGAGGAGGGCTGCGAAGTGACATGATCAAGACAGTGTGGTCCTGGCACGAGAAGGGACGCTGGCCGTGGAATCCAGCTGCGGGCCCAGAGCTAACCCGTGATCTCTGCTCGGCCCACGTGCCACGGGTAGGAGCCCATCGATGGGGGAAGAAAATTCTCTCCGAGGAGCAGGGACCTGGCCCAGGGTGCGTGCTCCGGGGGCTAAGCGGGGTCCCGGAAGCAGGAGCCGAGGCCAGTTCTGTAACCACTCTGCGGGCATCCACCCTGCGCCGGGCCCTGGGGTACAGGCTGGATGGAAATGGCCCTGCCCCCGGGAGGCCTCCGGCAGAGGGAGGCAGAGCTGGGACACAGGAAGCCTCCAGGTAAGTGTGGACGACGAAGAAACACGTCCAAGGCAGGGAAGAGGGGATAGAGGGAATTATTAGCATCCCGTGCAGCCGTTACGGGATGTGGGTCTCCAGGCCACACACTGGGGGGGGGGGGGGGGGGGGGAGGGGGTCGCGAGAGGGGGGCCACCATGCGTGGGGCAGGGCTGCAGGGATCCCGGGTCGCCAGAGGTCCCAGTGTGCACGGCAAGGTGCTGGAGAGGTGGGCTGGCCAGTCCCAGCAACGCTCTCTGGACGCCTTGCTAAGAAGCCTGACGTCAACCGGGTGGAGGGCACGGTCGGAGGGTCAGCGGTTGATGTCAGAGACACATGTTTCGAAGGCGGCCTGTAGACACGGGACGGTGGAGGGCGGCTTCCCTCCGAAGCACAGCCAAGCCTCCTGGTGAGCTGGCGAGCCTTCCTCACCCACGTCTCCCCCTTCCCGCCCCCACCTCTGGGGGGCCCAGCCTCCCCGGGGCCTCGCTGAGCCTCCCCAGCCGGGCGGACGTGCACACGGGCTCCAGGGAGGCTGCCCGGGAGGAGCCCATGGTGTCACTTACGAGCTGAGTGATGGATCAGCCCCTTGTGCCTCGGTTTCCTCACCTGTAAACGGGGGGGGGGGGGGTCCCAGTAGCCTCTGTGACCTTAGACACCCCTGGCTCCTGATAAATAAACACTGCACAAACATCAGCCATTTTCATTACATAAAATCTGTGCTTTGACAGGGCTCCTGCATAATTGGAAAGACTGTTCCCTGCTTCAGCTAAATTTTAATATTTCGTTGGGAAACCAGGCTTTTTATTTTTATTGGGGAAGAGATTTAATTCTCTGTCTTTTGGAATTCTCAAGAAAGCAGAGGATGTCTCTTTTCGTTAAGGGAATATTGTACCCTGAATCAAAATAGAGCATCAAATTACCTTAATGGTTGTTACATAAAGTGCATACTTAGTCACTTTCTTTTTCTTACACTGTTCATCCGAAGCAGGGAATTCTCCAGCTCACGCACAAGACCGAAACCAACCAAAATGCCTCCCACCCCAAGACAGTCAGCGGTCAGATTCCGGCGATCGGGGCCCATTCGGTGTCGTCCCCACTCGACTGGATCGCGTGCGGGCACGACCGCCCCCCAGCAGGCAGGTGACCACACCCGGGACCGTGAGACAGTAACCAGGCACCAGCCACGCCGCTCAGAGCCCTGACCTCAGAGAGAATTCTCCGGAACCAGAGCCCCCTCTGACCCCCGGTCAGGGACGCGTCTCCTCGACGGCCAGCGACTTTGCTTTGAACAAGCAAAGTTGGAAGTTTCACAAGGGCTTTGCCCCGTCTGCTTTTGAACGCAGCGCAGGGAGACAGGTCGGCCACGTCCAGGGGATGGTCGTGTGCATGATGCCGGTGGCGTGGCCCCTCCGGTGTCTGGGCTCGGGCTGAATGGCCGGTTTGGCCCCCCCACAGACGTAGCAGCTGCCAGGAAGCTGGACAGTGGAGAGGCGCCCCCCCCTTGAAGCGGACAGAGTGGACAGCTGCAGGGCGGCCGTGGCCCTTCCACGGTGACACTGCAGCTCCGTGGCCGGCTCTTGTCCTCAGACCTTGCCTCCCGAGCCCGCAAGCGTGACCTATCCCTCCCCTCCCTCCTCCCACGGATGTGGACCAAACACCCTCTGTGTGTCGGCCGTGGGGAGACTAAGGAGGCGGCAGGTTGTGAATCAACCGCTCCCGAGGCAGGGCTGCAGCCCAGCCCTCCTCTGGCAGCCCAGCGCCCCTGCGGACACGAGCTGGTGGCCGTGCCTGCCGCGTGCACCGACACGTGGGAGCCCTGCCCAGGGGAGCTTCCCTCCGGAGGCGCACCGCGAAGGAATCCACTGCCCAGGGAACAGCCCAGCCCGGGAGGCGCACAGGCTGGCAGGCGGACAGGAAGGGGTGGGGACAGCGAGGTATTACGGGGGCCACGGCGGACCCTGTGCAAGGCAAGCTGAGGATCCCCGAGGGCCAAGGCCGGCTCTTTGGGGGACGGGTCAGGCGAAGAAACGGCCTCCAAGGAGAGGGGGGCCACTTAGGTGAGGTCTGGAGGAGCACCCTCTTGTCAGGTAGGCGGTGGGGAGACAGTATTGCAGGTTTGGGGTTCAGCATAAACAAGGGCCCGGAGGCTCCGAACTCTAGGGCCTGCAGTGGGCCGTGTGCGAGGGGCAGGCGTGAGGGAGTGCCGGGCCACAGCCACAGTGAGCCACGGGAGAGGTTGGAGCAGGGGCGTAACCGGTCCCCAGGAGAGCATCTGGGGAGACAGGTGCAGGCGTGGGAGGATGGACATACCACACCGAAAGTCGCGTCTGAGTCCAGGGGAAGAGACTTCTCGGGGGCTGGTTGACATGAACACACAAGCTGGACGCCTGGCTGTCCTGAGATCCAAGATAGTCTCCGGCCAGCACTGCCGTGGGCTTTAACCACGCCTTCCCGCTTTGCCCTTAAAGGGGCAGGAGTGGCCCATGCCCCCAGGGGCCTGCTGAGCGGGTTTTATCTGCTCTCCAAGTCGGCCTGCATGAAGACGCTGTGGCGGTGGGTGATCATCCCCTGTCCCCCGGGAGGCGTGTTTGTCATTTTTCCTCGCGTGGCTCTGAGTCTCGGTTATAACGAATGCTCACAGGAAAGCCAGACTTCCAGTGATGATACGGAAATCAGAGCCTTGGGCGCCAGGCAAGCCTCAGGCTGGTGAGGGCCCCGGCTTGCCACCGAGCTGAGGGCGGAGTGCTGGCAGCTTCGAGCAGCGTCTGTCTGCGGAGGGGCTGACTCCCAGAAGGGCCCCCCTGCAGGACCTGGGGTCACAGGGGGCCCGGGCCAAGGCCTCAGCTCCCTCGCGGTCTGCTTCCTCCACAGACAGTCGACCAAGGGTAAACCCGCGGGCACGTCCCGCTGCAGGGCTTTGAGCACCCGAGCGAGCCCTCACCCACACCCCGTCGGGCCCTCATTCCATACAGAGGGAGCACCTCTGAGAGAGCCCTCCCCATCAGCCACATGAGACACCCAGGGAGGGGTGGGACCTGGCCGTGCCCCTGGGGGCTGCAGGCGCCCTGCGTAGACGCACCCAGAGAGAAGGGGGGTGAATGCCTGGGAGAGAACAGCGCAGTGACCGCTGGCCCCTCCCAGAGGCCTGTGCTGAGGGACCCCGACCGGGGTCAGCGGGGTCCAGGGACGCCCGTGATACGGACAGAAACGCCACCCCGGCCTGGGAGTCAGGCACTTGCCATTCTGCCTCTGATTTCAGAGAATCTATAGGGGCCACAGCTTCTGTGTATGTGGAAGAAATAATCAGGCTTCAGCATAAAATGAAAACAACGGTTTTTGTTCAAATATGCCTAATAATTTCAAGATGGTGACAGCAGAACATTAAGCCAGGCAGGGTCCTTCTGAGCAGAACCTCCTGAGGGGGGGCCCTCCCGAGTATGGACCCTAGAGCATGGACCCTTGACCCTGGTCCCCAAACCTGGACCCCAGAGCCTGGACCCCCTGAGCCTAGACCCCTGAGCAGGGCCCTCCCAGGAACACCCCACCGAGCACATGGTTGCACCCCTTGAAAGTGGCGAGGACCCAGTCATTGTCTCTCACATTCCCGACGTTCTGCTCTTTGGGCTCCAGGGCTGAGGGGACGTCACCCTGGCCTGGCTACAAGGGGCTATCTGGCAGGAGGCCTGTGCTGTGAGGAGGCAGAGACCTGCCTCCCTCACTCCAGCTCCTACTCACCTTCCCCCCTTTGTTTGCAGGGTGGGGCCAGCCTCAGAGAATGTTCTGGCAAAGGTGCCCACGTTTTTTGTGACCTGGGCCCAGGGCTGCCCATGGTGGTGGTGGATGTTTGGAACCTCCCCCCACCCACCCGGGGTGGAGGGGGGAGTGCGGCATGGGAGCCTGGCAGGAAGGACTCATCCCTCGTGGGCCCTCCTCCCCTGACTAATGTGTTCCCTTCCATTCTCTGCTCAGACCTGGCGCCTCTTTGGTGGGTCTCAGCAGCCCCCCGGGGGAGCACCCCTCACTGAGCCCCGGGAGGAGGGCGAGAGAGTCAGGTGCACAACGGGCCCCTCCCCGGAGCCCCAGCCCCACCGGCTTGGTCTGGCTGGCTGTCTCTGATGGTGCTTTCAAGAGACTTGTTCATTTTACAAACTGTTTTCAAAGAACCAGCTCTGGGGTTTAATTATCACTTCCTCAGAGCTTTTGTTTTTGAATTTGTTTACTTGGGTTTTGACCAGAATTGCCTGCTTCCTCTACTGGTGGTGTGTGCAGTGCTTGGGGCTGGCCTGTGCTCCCCCGTGGGGCTGGCCTGTGCTCCCCCATGGGGCTGACTGTTCTCCCCCGTGGGCCTGACTGTGCTCCCCCGTGGGGCTGGACTGTGCTCCCCCGTGGGGCTGGACTGTGCTCCCCCGTGGGGCTGGCCTGTGCTCCCCCGTGGGGCTGACTGTGCTCCCCCGTGGGGCTGGCCTGTGCTCCCCCGTGGGGCTGGACTGTGCTCCCCCGTGGGGCTGGCCTGTGCTCCCCCGTGGGGCTGACTGTGCTCCCCCGTGGGGCTGGACTGTGCTCCCCCGTGGGGCTGGCCTCTGCTCCCCCGTGGGGCTGGCCTGTGCTCCCCCGTGGGGCTGGCCTATGCTCCCCCGTGGGGCTGGCCTGTGCTCCCCCGTGGGGCTGACTGTGCTCCCCCGTGGGGCTGGCCTGTGCTCCCCCGTGGGTCTGGCCTGTGCTCCCCCGTGGGGCTGACTGTGCTCCCGGTCAGGCTGGCCTGTGCTCCCCCGTGGGGCTGGCCTGTGCTCCCCCGTGGGGCTGGAGTGTGCTCCCTGTCGGGCTGGCCTGTGCACCCCCGTGGGGCTGACTGTGCTCCCCCGTGGGGCTGGCCTCTGCTCCCCCGTGGGGCTGACTGTGCTCCCCCGTGGGGCTGGCCTGTGCTCCCCGTGGGGCTGACTGTGCTTCCCCGTGGGGCTGGCCTGTGCTCCCCCGTGGGGCTGGACTGTGCTCCCCCATGGGGCTGGACTGTGCTCCCCCGTGGGGCTGGCCTCTGCTCCCCCGTGGGGCTGACTGTGCTCCCCCGTGGGGCTGGCCTGTGCTTCCCTGTGGGGCTGGCCTGTGCTCCCCTGTGGGGCTGGACTGTGCTCCCCCGTGGGGCTGGCCTGTGCACCCCCGTGGGGCTGACTGTGCTCCCGGTCAGGCTGGCCTGTGCACCCCCGTGGGGCTGACTGTACTCCCCCGTGGGGCTGGACTGTGCTCCCCTGTGGGGCTGGGGGCTCCCGTCCCTGCTCCCTGCCCCCACCAGGCCCCTGCCCCACCCGCTGCCTGGCTGGGCCTCAGGTAACACCAGGGCTGGTTTCTAAATTATACTCTTTTCAAACAGCTACACTGTCATTTTCTCTCTGCTTCGCCGCTGATCACTGAATCCTGCTTTAGTGTAACCGTTTCTGGTGCATTCTACCCGCCCCTGAGTTCTTTCATGCCACCCGGTTTGCGACCGGCTGGCCGCTCAGAAAACGTTCCCAGGTGTGCCTTCTGAGCTCCTTCGCACCTGGCGACAGTGTCCCCGTGGCCTTTGCAGCTTCCTGGAGGAGGTGACACCTCAGTACAGCCCGGAAGATAACATGGCCTGTGGGCAGACAGTGATGTCCCAGCAGAGTCCCACCCTCAGCTCCTCCCCCGCCCCAGGGACATCTAACCACATGAAGCAGACATTGCCACACACCTGCCCAAAGCCCTCAGCGGCCACCGATGGCCATCTCCTCTAGAGAGCACCGCAGGCCTCCACCAGCACCTGCCCCTCCCAGAGTGCTCGACACAGGGCTCTGCTTGCCAACCTGGCATCTGTCCCCTGCCTCTGAGCCCCCTCCCCCTCCCCCTTGCTCAGCCACAGGGCCCTCCCTCGCTCCGCCCCTCAGGCACCTCAGCACCTCGGGGCGCAGTCTGGCGCCTGGCCCACCAGCCAGTGTCTCCGGTCCCCTCTCTGTCATCTGTCCAAGTCAGGGCTGGGCTCCTTCCCAGGGCAGGCGGGGGACAGGACTGGGATGTGGGCTGGCCACAGGGGTCCTGGCTCACCCCTCACCAGGCAGCATGTGAAAGTTAGAAACTAATGGAGGACGCTGGGAAAGAGAAAAAGGGAGTGGGGAGTGGGGAGGGAGAAAGCAGGAGGGAGAGGAGGAGGGGTGGGGAGGGAGAAAGGAGTAGCGGGAGGAGGAAGAGGGAGAGGGAGGGCTGAAGAGGGAGGGAGACACAGGGGCTACAGGGACAGGGTGAGCTCATGCCCACAGGGAGGCCCCCACGCGAGGGCAGCCTGTTCCAAGATACAGGGGGTGGGTGTTGGTGCGGCAGGGGTTCCACATCTCTCTCCCGCCTGGATCCTGGGGGGCAGGGCGGAGCCTGTGCCCCTGTAGCAGGTCCTCAGCCCCAGGGATCGGAGCCAGTGACAGCTCCAGTCCAGAGGGCACCTCTGGCCGGTCAGCACCCCCAGGGGTGTGGCCGTGGGCCTGGCCGCCCTCCGCCCATGCCGGGCTGGGGGCTGGGGTTCCCTGGGGCAGCCGTCCTGTGTTGTAGACCCTGGGAGCAGACAGGGAGGCCTGGGTGCAGGCCGGGGGGCCGTGGGGGGAGGGGGGAGCAAGGGTCTGAGAGCGGAAGGGGGGACGGGAGGGCGCAAGCCTGAGGGAAGGCCTCTCCCCTACACCCTGGGAGAGAAAGGGGACCAGGGTGTTCTCTCCAGGACCCCCCTCCCCGGCCCTGCGACAGCACCGGACCCCCAAACCCTCCTGATCGCCAGAGGTGGGGAGCTTTTCCACGCTGGAAAGGGATGAAAAGGGGCACAGAGGAGAAGCTTGATGGGTTTGACCACACAACAGCAAACCTTTCTTAGGCCGAGATGTAACTGAATCTCAAAGGGAGGGCGGTGGGGGGAGGGGAGAGGGAACTCCTCACAGCCACAGGCCAGGCCAGGGGAGCCGTGTCCCTGGAGGGCTGAGCCTCCCACCCCTTCTTCTGCTGGGACGCAAGTCACCGAAGCCCAGAGGGTTCTCGGCCTGGAGCCCCGAGAGCCGGGAGAGGATGGGCCTCACTTCACTCCCAAGTGAGCCAGGCCGAGCTGGCCGGGACGGGGTGCAGGGGGCACATCCCCGGCAGCCGCCGGGGGAACCACCTGGCACGGTCCCCCGGGAAGCAATCTGTGTTGCCGCAGCGGGACCCGGAAAACAGTATGGAACCTTTGACCCATCCCTGCCCTTCTGGGCATCTGAGCCAAAGGAAACAATTCCAAACAAGGGAAAAGCTGTGCTCTCCAGTGATGTCTGAGGGCCCTCCTGCCGTCCGCCCGTGCTCCCGGCTCCCTCGGCCCTCCTCCCTCTAGTGCCGTCTCCCTTCCAATCTTTCCAAGGTGCTTGCTTTGAGTGGTTCCCTCTCCAGACCTCCCGGGTCCGCCCCCAGCCTCGTGGGCCCTGGGCAGCCGGGCCCTGGAGCGTCCCCTGGGGCCGGGCTCTCCGGACAGCCCCGGCACGCACCACCCCTGCATACAGCAGTCCTTCTAGAAGAGCCGTGAGCAGTGTGGCTGCCCTTTGACCCAGGCGAGGAAATCCGCCCACGAGGAAAGACAGGAAGGATGCGTGCTGAAGTCTCCAGGGCTGCGGGTGGTCAGGGCCCTGTGCTCCCTGTTCTATTTATTCAGCAAATAGGCAGAGCACTCACTCTCCACAAACGCTCTGCGAATATTAGCTCGTGTACTCCCGGAATTAGCGCCCCACACAGCTGCTGTGAGCGCCCCACCTCACTCCGGCCCCGGGGGGAGGAGGGGCCCCGTGCTGTGCGCGGTGTCCCAGGGGCCCAGGGGCGCATCAGGGCATCGGAGGGCCTGGGAGGCTTAGAACAGCGGGAAGTGATTCTGGGGGCCGCAAGTCCAAGCTCAGGGTGTGGCCGGGCTGTGACCACCCCCCCCCAAGCGAGAAGGGCAAAGCTGTCTCCCCAGCACTGGCTGGAGCAGGGGGTCGGCCCCCTCACCTGCGTTTGCCGGAGCCCCAGAGGCGGGCAGAGCAGTGGGGGAGCTTCCCAGAGGAGGAAAGGGGGCTCGGGTGGGCCTGATGGGGCCAGGGAGGCCGGGGAGGGGCTGGCAGTGGGGGGGGTGGGGGGCGCCGCAGGGAGCTGGATGGTCTGCAGATGCGGCCCCCACACTTCAGCCCCCCACGCGTGGTGAGAGAGGGCAGGACCCACTGGGCTGGGCAGGGGAGGGACAGGCGGAGACCCGAGAGTGGCCGTGCCCCTCGCCGCCCCCCCCCCCCCCCCCCCCCCCCCCCCCCGCCAGAGAAGGCTCCAGGGCTGGCCGGCAGCCCGGGCTTTCTGGAGCTGAGCCAGGTTGTACTGGGGCCCCTGTGGGCTCCTTACCCTGGAAAGGGCTAAGCAGGGAGACCCCGGTGAGAGGAACACGAAGAAGGTAAGCGGAAGTGTTCACTCAGTACCCAAGGAAACCACAGTGCAGGGAAAGGACAGGGGGCCGAGGCTCAACAGGCCAAAACACACAGACCCGAACACGCACACGAGCACACAGCACGGTCACGCACACATCTGTGCACTCTGTATGCACATGATGGGGGACGCACGCGTGCACACAGACACAGCAAGGCTGGGCTCTCGGTCCCGCTGACTTCCTGGCACCGACAGAGGCAAAGAGGGAAGCTCCACCTGTCACGCGGCCCCCGGGTGGGGGGGGGGGGGGGTCCAGACGGGGATGGGCCAGCCGAGGGGGAAAGACTGAGAGGAAGGTCACGTCCGGAGACGGGGCACAGGATGTGGGTACAGGAGGGGCTTCCCAGTCCAGGGGGCGTCACCGCAGGGGACAGGAGGGTCGCGGGCCAGCCACGCTGGGACTTGGGGAGGCAGGGATGGGGAAAGGCCCCCGGTGATGGGAGGCTCGGGCTGGCATGCTAACGGCAGGTCCCGGGGGAAGGAGGTGGGCAGTGCCCAAGGGGAGGGGTCCTGGGGCAGAGAGAAGGGGCTACGGGACGGTCAGGGAAGAAGAGGTGCACTAGGGGTGCCGGCCAAGAGACACGAAGCCCCCAGAGACCCTCGGTGTGGGGACAGGGGAGCCGGGCCAGGAGAAGCCCAAGCGGCCGCTGTTCTGCTCTGAGCGGGCACCTTGTGGGACAAACGCACAGCCCAGAGCGTGGTGACATAGGCCACGGGGTGTGCGGGCCCGAGGGTGTGTGCGCGTGCATGTAGGGGAGGGTTCCCTGGGAAACGCATCCCGAGATGAATGGGGGCGTCGTTGTCTGTCAGCGGGGTTGGCAGCCTTCGGGGCAGGGCCTGACTCGGGCCTCTTCTCAGCCCCTGCTCCTCGTTACCACTTGGGAAGTGATGACGCAGGGCCCCTGGAAGAGTGCCAAGGCCTGTAGTGATGTGGAATGGAGAGTACGTCATTTTTAACAGTTTTGAAAACACTTGGAGAAAGCCGGGACGAATCGCCCAACCAACGTCAGAGATCTCTTGTTTGGGGAAGTTCCCTCCTCGTCTCAGGGCCTCAGTTTCCCTATTAGCAAGATGGAGGGCGGGTAGCTTGGACGCTAGGATTTCATTCTTGGTTCTCTCCCCTCGGGAAGAAAAGTGAGCTTATTCTCACTAACGTGTCGAGGACTTCGTCTGTCACCGGCCTGGGTGTGTCGTGTTTTAGACACCAGAGAAAGCGCATCGGTGGCTAGGCCACGGAGGGGAGCTGGACGTAGGGCAGAGGCAGAGACCCACCCACCCACCCCGGCTGCCCCCCCGGGGAGGGGGCAGGGAGAGCGCTTTCCTGCTCGGATCCCACTCCCGGGTTTGCCGCTTGGCTCTCCGCTTCCCGGATGTGCGCACTCCCCTTGGGGACTCACTTTGCTAATCTGTAAAATGGGGCGACAGCAGTCCCATCATCAAGGGCTTGTTGAGGGCATCGGCTGAGGTGGCGTGGAAGGGTGTGGCACCACACCTCAGCACAGGCAGGAGCCGAGGTGCTCAGCAAACACCAGATCCTGGAGCCGAGGTGCTCAGCAAACATCAGGCGCCAGCACTGTGCACATGTGGACAGAGCGAGTGAGCTCCCAGCGTACCCAGATGTGGCGTCCCTACTGTGTGAACAGGAAGTGCCCCCCCCCCGGGATGGGCATCCGCTGTGCCTGGAGGGGACTCGGGAAGGGCCCCGTCACTTCTCAGGGCCCCACAGATGATGCCAATTCCGTGAGGGCTGGGACGGCGCCCAGTGCTGTCACAGCCCAGAACCCAGACAAGACACAGCTCGTGCGCGTCCGTGCGTCGGGGACACAGCACAAGCGAGCCACGTAGATACTGGGGACACGGCACGTGCGTGTCTGTAAATATTGGTGACACAGCACACACGTGTCCGTAAATACCACTGTGCGACTTCATAAACTACAACCTGTGACTGTGACTTTGAAGGAGGAGCAGGGCATAGGGGCTGCGACCCGCCCGGCCCTCCTGTCCCAGCAGACGTGGTTGTGACGGCGTCCCTGCTGAGGGAGGAGCGGCTGTGAGGACACGGCCTACGGAAGTGCCACAGTGGGCACTCTGTTGGTGGCACCTTGCTCACATCCTCTCGACCCCACACACAAGAGAGGCGGGACGCGGAGACCTCAGGGGCAAGGGAAGGGGGGTCGCAGCCGCCAGGAGAGGGAGGAGACCCCGACCGTTTCCCGCCCACATTCACGGTCACTGCTTTGGGGGGGGGGGGGGATGCCAGCGGCCCAGGGCTCGTGACGGAGCTCCGGTTTTGGGGGCGGGGGGGTGGGGGGCCTGGGCTGAAAACCCGCCAGGAGCGGCCCAGGAGGGAGTCGAGGAGGCCACCCCGCCGCCTGGCCTGCGCCACCCTCTCTGATCCAGACCCCGGAACAGAGGAGCACCCGCGTTCCCCGGCCAACCCGCATCCCGACCCATTTAACCACACGGGGTGCTGGCAGTCCACCCACTGAGCCCAACGGACCCGGGGCCCCGCTGGGAGCAGGGCCACTCGGAACCAGGTGGCAGCCAGATGTGTGAACGAGGAGGCGGGAAGGGAGCCAAGAGCCAGAGGCAGCGCGCAGGAGGAGAGCAGACATCCGGAAGGACGCGGGAACGTCCCCTCTCCCTCCTCCCGAGACACTGCGGCCTCCGGGCTGGGGAGCGGAGTGAGCAGAAAGGACCCTGAATCAGGCTCAGGACCGAGAGCCTCCCCGGCTGCTGCAAGTCAGGGAGAAACAAGAAGGGAAGTCGCAGCCGAGCCCCCGCGGGCAGCTGTCCCTGTCCTCGCGAAGCAGCGGGCGGCCACGCGGCCACAGGGAACCCCGGCGCTCGCGATCGGTGTCCCCAAGGACCGGAAACCGCAGGCCAGAAACACGCTCCAGGCGTGGCAAAACAAAACCGTTCTGAGCAGAGAGACTTGAAATTACAGGACCCAAGACACAGCTCCCGGCAGGGAGGCTGCAAGATTTGGTGGCTTTTTCTTCTATTTTTCTAATTGCTGAGTTTGATAATCAACAAGTTTTACTTTTACAAAATAAAAGGACAGGAAAGGGACAGGGCCGGTGGTGCCCAACGGTCAGGTGACCAGGAGGGCGTGGGACCTCCCTCACCCAGACATCCTGGTGGCCGTCCAGGAGGCAGCACTCTCGACTGTGGGAAGCCAGGCTCTCCCGCCGCTCCCGGTACAGTCCCTGAGTCGCGCCCGCTCTGCCTGGGCTGAGCTCCGCACCCATGGAGGTGCCCAGAGACTCCAGAACGACCGCAGCCTCGCGGGGGCTCCCCCTCACTGCACGGGGCTCCCTGTGACCTCAGAGAGACCAGGACTCAGAAGGGACCCTTCTGAGGGGCCGCTGTTGGCCCTTTACTATGGTCTGAATGTCTGTCCTCCCCCAAATGCATACATGGGAATCCTCACCCCCAAAGATCGGGAAATGGGGACTTCGGGAGGAGCTGAGGTCCTGGAGCCTCACGAATGAGACCAGTGCCCTTAGAAAAGAGGCCTCGGGGGCGCCCGGGTGGCTCAGTCGGTTAAGTGTCCGACTTTGGCTCAGGTCACGATCTCACAGTTCGTGAGTTCCAGCCCACGTCGGCCTCTGTGCTGACAGCTCGGAGCCCGGAGCCTGCTTCGGATTCTGTGTCTCCCTCTCTCTCTGCCCCTTCCCGTGTGTGTGCTCTGTCTCTGTCTCGAAAATAAACGTTAAAAAATTTTTTTAAAAAAAAAAAAGAAAAAGGAGGCCTCAGAGAGCCCCTCCTGCCCCTCTGCCACGTGAGCCCACGGCAAGGAGGTGCCAGCCACGAACCCGGAAGAGAGCCTTCCCCAGAGAGCCACTGTGCACACCTTGATCTTGGACTCCCCAGCATTGTGAGCGATAATTTTCTGTTGTTTACAAGCCACCCAGCGGGTGGCATTTTGTGATCACAGCCAAAGGGACTAAGACACCCTTCTAACCGTGTCGGGGCTCTACGGAGCCCTGTGTCCGGGCCCCGCCTCTGTGCCTAAATAAAGTTTTATTGAAATTCAGCCATGCTCATTCATTTATGTATCGTCCATGGCTGCATTCGCACGAGAGGGACAGAGCTGGGACAGAGACAGACTGGTCCACTGGTCCTAAAATATTTAATGTCTGGCCCTTCAAAGAAAAGGTTTGCAGACCCCTGGAACAGAGACATCGATGCCACCCATAGCGGTGACAGGAAGCCGATGGTGTGAACGAGGCCCCACTCACAATGCCTGCAACATGGAGTGTCTGGGACCCCCAATTAGACACACTTCTGTAGGGGTGAACCCAACCCCGCCAGTGAGCGCCTTGGGCACCTCTCTTGCAGTGCGACAGCCCCAGCCTTGCTTGCACCCCATGCACACCCTGGAAGGGGTTTATTAGTAAATGTGATGAGGTGTTTGCTGCTTGTGTAGACAGAGGGATGGAGGTGTGGATGATGGGTGGATGGATGTGTAGGACGGATGGACGGATGGATGGATGGATGGACAGATGGACGAATGGGCAGACGGATGGACGGATGGATGGATGGACGGATGGACAGATGGACAATGGACAGACGGATGGAAGGATGGATGGATGGACGGATGGACGGATGGATGGATGGACAGATGGACGGATGGACAGATAGACGAATGCACAGACAGATGGATGAATGGATGGACGAATGGTCGGACAGACGGATGGATGGATGGACGGATGGACGGACGGACGGATGGACAGATGGACGGATGGATGGATGGACAGATGGACGGATGGACAGATAGACGAATGCACAGACAGATGGATGAATGGATGGACGAATGGTCGGACAGACGGATGGATGGATGGACGGATGGACGGACGGATGGATGGATGGATGGATGGAAAGATGGATGGATGGATGGACAGACGGATGGACGGATGGTGGATGGATGGACAGATGGACGAATGGGCAGACGGATGGACGGATGGATGGATGGACGGATGGACAGATGGACAATGGACAGACGGATGGAAGGATGGAAGGATGGACGGATGGACGGATGGACAGATGGACGGATGGATGGATGGACAGATGGATGGATGGACAGATGGACGAATGCACAGACAGATGGATGAATGGATGGACGAATGGTCGGACAGACGGATGGATGGATGGACGGATGGATGGATGGATGGATGGACGGACGGATGGATGGATGGAAAGATGGACGGATGGATGGACGGACGGATGGACGGATGGTGGATGGACGGACAGATGGATGAATGGACAGACGGATGGATGGATGGATGGATGGATAGATAGATGGATGGATAGACGGACAGACGGATGGACGGATGGATGAATGGATGGAAAGATGGATGGACGAATGGACGGACAGACGGATGGATGGATGGATGGACGGACGGATGGATGGATGGATGGACAGATGGACGGATGGATGGACGGATAGATGGATGGATGGACAGATGGACGGATGGACAGATGGACGGATGGACGGATAGACGGACGGACGGATGGACAAACAAGGAGGATGAAGAAAGCAGGACTAGGAAGAAGGTGTGGCAGGAGGTGTGCCCAGGGCACAAAAACTAAGGGAGGCACCCACTTTCAAGGTCATACAAGTGCAAGGTCGGTGTCTCCCTACATTTTTCAGCCTGGATGCCTCTCTTGCCCCAGCCACCCCCAGCCCAGGCAGAAGAGGAAGCCGAGCTTTGCCAGCCACAGAGATTCCTCCAGCTTCTGAGGCCAGAACACAGCTATGGACAGCTGTCCCCAGCAGAGCAGGTGTCCCCAGGACGTGTGCCCCACAGGGGCTGGAGACGCTGCCACAGAACATTCCTTCGCTCCTCTCGCTGCACACACAGTGGACGTACGGAGCGGGCAGGCAACATCAACAAGAGACACACGTGCAGGAAGGCTAACTGAAGGCAGGGACGCCTGGCCCGGGGGCGTCTGGGTTGCCTTGGGGGCGGGCGTGAGTCGCCCTGGGCTCGGCCCCTGTGGAGAGATGGTGGCCTGGTTAGCCCCTGGCTGTGCCCCGGGGGAGCCGAGCCATCCCCCAGGACTCCCGCTGTGTCTCTTCCTTGTCCTGATGCACATTTTTTGTCAGGAGACCCCGTCCTCAGCTCAGGATTGCAGCGTTGAGTCCTGGGTGCGGCCCCCCACTCAGAACAGTAACCCCCACAGGCGACAGCTCAAGGCCAAGACGGCTGTCCCCACGCTGTGGAGTCTGTCCCCGCTGGGGCCAATTCAGTGTGTTCACACAAGGAGCCCCGCGCTGTGCTGGGAGCAGCCCGGGGGGGACACTGAGCCCGGCCCCGGTGTCTGATGGGGAGACTCGCAGCACCTGTGAGCCCTCACCCTGCGGGTGCCCTCTCCAGCCCTCACCCCTGCTGGCCCGCTCCGCACCTCCGCAGGGCTGGTCAGTGCCCCGAGCTGCACCCCTTCCTGCCGGGTGCTCTCCGGGTCCATCCTCCCCGGCTGCCAGCACGGCCCAGCTAGCTCCTTTGGCAAAGCCCCTCGTGAGCGGTGTGGGCTCAGTAGGACCGTGAGGACGACACCCGTGTTGCCGAGGCAGAGAGGTCCCGGACGTGACGGAGGGAAGGCCCCCGTCTGGCCCACAGTCACCCTCTGGGCCAACTGCCGGGTGGTGCTGGGGAAGCATCCCAGGCGGCTGGGGCCAGGCTTGCCCTGAAGGTCCTGAACCCCCGGGGTGGGGGCACCCAGGACACGGAGCCACACCCTAGCACCTAAGTAACCAGGGGGTTACGAGGTCGGCACCCAGACTCTCACAGGAGAATGTCCTGGGTCCCAAGCTTCTGTGCAGGATGACGTCTCTGCCGCTCCCCTGTACCCCAGCCCCCACCCGCCTCTCCACGAGGCCAGGACTCATGGAGGGCAGACCCCACCAGGGCTAACAGCAGCAAGGGCCACTGTGTGAGGGGGCCGCCCCGGGGTGGGGGAGGGCCCCCGAGTCCTGAGCTCTCCCTCGGGGGCTGCCAGAGCCCGGGCTGGGACGAGGGGGCTCTGGGCAGACCACCCCTCCCACACTTGGCGGCAAAGTCCACGCTCCCACCTCCCTGGCCTGTCGCCGGATCTCGCTTCTCCATGGATTCCAGACGCGGAGGGAGGCGGGGCCGGAGCGGTCAGCCCCGTGGTCCCGGCACCTTGCGCCCACGGGGCCCGCAGCTGGGAGGCGACACCCCTGTTCGGGGACGTCCCCCAGACGTCGGGTGAACCCTCTGCGAGATTCTCCCTCCGTCGGGAGGCACCGGTGGCAGGTTTGGGGAGAGGCGGGGCGCGGCGGGGCTGGGGAGTCAGGTGCATCGTGAGAAAGAGACTCGTTCACTCACCCACGCGTTGGGTGCAGGCAACGACTGAGCACAGAGAAGCCAGGAGTGCACAAGACAAGCAAGATGCCCGCCTGCGCTGGACTCCTTTCCTGGGGACGAGAAAGGAAAGGAGTAAAGTACACAGTTAGGTGATGGGGGGGGGGGGGCAGCAGGAAGAGTCAGGTCTTCTGCGCTGCCAGAGGGACACCCAGGATCGACTCCGTACTGGGACCCGTTTCTCCCTTGGGAAAGGGAGACAACGATCCCTGTGCCTATGTGACGGGGAGGGTCCTCTACCGGTGGGAGCCCGGGCAAGGTCCCTTGTGTGTGCCTCCCCCTCCGGGCCTCAGTTTCCCCGGGGCCTGGCAAGACCCCCCCCCCACCAGTCGCTCCTCCAGTCTGGGGCTCCTTCGTTCATTCAACCACACCTTCCCCTCGCCCGGCGAGTATTTATGAAGACTCGCTTTGCAGACACTGTCCTGGTTGTCAGAACCCCAGCAACCAGCAAGAGGCAGGTCCTGGTCTCGGAAAGGGAGACCAGAACGAGCAGTCAGCAGCGTCAGCTGCTGGACCTGATGTGATAGCCCGCGCCAGGGGGAAGGAGAGGGTTAACTAACAGGGGCGGTTGGTTTAGGGCTCAAGGGAGAGGCTCCCTGCAGAGGGGAACAGAGCTGGGTAAGATCCCACCTTGCAGGTGCAAAGGCCCCGGGGCAGGGAGCTCAACCGGGAGCCGTCTATGGAATCACTGATGCTCTGAAGAAGCCTGGGAGCCCCCGCCTAAGAGGTCACAGCACCCACTCAGGATTTCACCCCTATGGGGGTCAACAGGGGCGTGCTCCCTCTGGCAGGGTAACAGCCAGGGGACCAGGTCCAGGCCACGGGAACAGTCTGGGAAGGAGCCAAGCTGATAGTCGAGGAGGTGAGAAGCGATTGGGTCTGAGGGTGAGGTCCACCTGGAGACAGGCTGATGGCCGAGGGTGGGGCTGGGGAGAAGCAGGGATCACGTGGACTCCAGGGTTCTGGGCTAAGCCCTGACAGGCGGGCAGCTGGGACCCAGCCGGGGCAGAGCACAGAACACACTAGCTGCCCTCTGGTGAGTGAAGCTGGGGGTGCCGGTAGGGAGCCCAGTGGAGGAACGAGGGAGCCCGGGCACCAAGGGCAGGGCTTACCCTCCACCAACCAGCAGGACACAAAGGGCCCGGGGTCCCAGGCTAGCTCCCTGTCACTCGTTTCGTAGACCTGGGAACCCCCAAAATGGGCGGAGGGCAGGCAGGCAGGGCTCAGGGGTGGGGCCCAATCCCTCTGTGCACTGAGAGAAACTGAGGCTCACGGGGACGGGCAGGGCCCCGCTCGAGGTCACAGACTCCCCCTCTCACACCCCCGTTCCCCACAGCCAGGCGCCGGGCGTCTGATCCCTCCCACAGGCCGCGTCCCACCCAGCAGCTCATCGGAAATGCCGGAAGGTGCCGATCTGGAGACCCAGAAAGAGCTTTGGAGCATTTAATTTCCCCTCTTTCTTCTCCCTGACCCGCCAGCTGGCTCCAGTCCCCGGGGGTCACTCCTCTGCCCGCCCAGACTGCCCCGGGCGTCGCAGCGGCCCGCGGAGAGGTCAGGCAGGTGACCGATCTAGAGACGGGCCCCCCAGGCCGCCCGGTCAGTCCGGGGAGGAGAGGCCCGTGCCTGAGGTCACGGAGTGGGGACAGCAGAGGGGACAGAGCCCCAGGCCCTGCCCACACACCCCAGCCCCACTCTAACCCGGCTCGGCCCTTGAGGCGGGCGGCCCCTCCTGGTATTTATAATGAATTTTCCACATCATTTGACGTCTTGCGAAACATAACAGCACAGAGTCATTTTTCAAAAGCAGTTAGGCTGAAGTTTGCTGCGAAGGACCTGCCACCAGCTTACCCACAAGCCACCCTCGCTCTCCTCCCCCAGGAACCCTGAGAGGGGGTAATGCACACACACCGGAGGGCGAGCTGCACCGTGCCCTCTGATCAACCGACAGCGGCTGGGCCCAGGAGCCTGGCTCCAGTCGATGAACTATATTTAACCAGGGATGACAAATCACCACCCTCAGGAATGTTCTGGAATCGTTCTGCCCTACCCCTGGAGCTCCCTGCTGGAGGCAGCACCGTGGGGTGCTCCCAGCCTCAGGATGATGGGAGTCCAGGGACCCCTGGCCCAGGAAGGCTCCCCAAGGCCACCGGGGTGAGTGTCCTAGGGCCACACACTGAACGGGCTTAAAACACCAGACGTGGCTTCTCTCACAGCCCTGAGGGCCATGGGTCCGAACTCAGCGGGGCCAGGCCCCCTCCGGAGGCTCCGGAGAGGCTCCTTCCTGCCTCTTCCAGCTCCTGGGGCTCCGGACATTCCTGGGCCTGTGGCCACACCGCTCTGACCCCACAGCCCCCTCCCACAGCTCTGACCCCTGCGGGAGGACACGGCCCCACCCCCCTCCTCCGCCCACACTCACCATGACAGACGCCCCACAGGAGGTGCAGAGGGCAGTATGGAGTGGGGGCCCTGGATCTGTTCCCCTGTAACGTCGCATGACGTCCCACGGCGGCCGAGGGCCAAGCCGGCTCAGCTGGCGAGCTGCTGAGCAGGGGGTCGGCGCTGCCGTTGCGACTGACCCGTGCTGGACCCGGGGCGCGAGAGCTGGACATGCTCCGGAATTGCCGGGGAGCCCCTCGCCACACCAGCAGTCACTGCAAACTGGCAGAGGTCCAGCTGGGAAGAGACCTGTCCCGGGAGAGGCTGGCCCAGCTCTCCCAGGACCCGTCCCGAGCGGAGCCCACGGGACAAGGAGCTTCCGGGTGCCAAGCTGCCTGTGTCCGGGCGTGCGGGCCCAGCACTCCCGGGAAAGGGGAGCCCGGAGCAGCCCCGGGGGCAGAGAGAGGCCCCTGAGCCGGGCGCCAGCTCTGAGAGGGAAGACAGAGGGAGGAGGTCTGGACTTTGTGGGAGTTCGAGCCCCCCAGCCTCCTCGGAGTGTAAAGGGTTTTGCACCGCACCCTAAAGCACTGGGGAGCCAGGGGCGCGTTAACTCTAAGTTGGGGAGCAATGGAATCAACCGGAGGGGAAGCCAGTCCCCCCTCGCCCCCCGCAGCAGGGGACCGGGGCGGAAGCCGGGAGGCGGGAGGCGAGGACGGAAAGGGGCTTCCGTGGAAGAAGAGTCTACAGGGCAGTGGATGGGGCAGGACGCCGGGCATCTGGGCTGTACCCCAGGTCTTGCGCAGGGGGTGGGCACAGAGAGCCTCCCCCAGCACGGGCAGGAGGGGAGAGGATGTGTCCCCATTAGGCTGTGGTTCCCAGGAGGCCCCCGCAGAGGCACACGCATGACATTAAAGCCGCAGGGAGCGCACAGATGGGCCAGGAGAGGGCCCGGTGCTGGGAGACGCGTCTTCCGGAACCAGGGGGAGGGTCTGCCTTGGGGGCCGGGGGGACACCACAGGAAGTGGAGACGCGGCCACCCGTCCGTCCACCAGGATTTCCGACTCAGAGAGCGAGGGGGTCACAGACGTGCACGTCCCTGCCACCGCCACCCCCTCCCGAGGACAGACAGGGGACAGGAGCAAGTTTGGGGGAAAGGCAGCCAGAGAGAGGGGCAGGGGAGGTGCCAGCCCAGCGCCCAGGGGGAGAAATCAGGAGAAACAAGTCAGAACACCCTGCAGGACCCAGAAACCTGGAGCCCCGGGAGGCAGCCAAGGTGAGGGGTAAAATGAGCAGGAGGGGGCCCCTAAGCCCCTCATCCCAGCCCTCCTGCACAGGACCCTGGGCGTCTACCTCCCAGAGAAATGGACTCAGGGATGCTCCAGACCCAGGCGGCCAGCATGGAGAGGACATAAGCACGCCGAGCTGGGGACCCCCGGCCCAGCCCCGCCCGGGCCCTCAGGCAGGAGAGCTGGGGGTTTCTCTCTGGAGAAGGTACTCAGCCCCAGAGAACAGATGCCTGGACGGTGACACGCCCGGACGCCCGGCTCCTCGTCCCCCACACCGAGGTCACCCGCCAGGATGGACCTGGAAGCCCGAGGGGGGACCAGCCGTCTTCCTAACGCCAGGAAGCCGGGGCTGACGCTTGGACACCTGCCCTGCAGGCCGAGGGAGAGAGAAAGAAGTCAGCAAAGGAACGGAGAGGATGTGGCCCTGGAGCTCACCGACACTGCAGGGACCAGTGAGATGTCTCTGAAACCAGAGCAAGACCCTGGAAACTCCGCCCAGAGCCGCCTCTCTGCCCCACCCACACCCAGAACCTGTCTGTCGGACCTTCTGAAATTCCTGGAAGGTCAGGTTAAGATAAGTAGCTATCCCAGAAGGAGGACAAAAGGATAATGACAAGCGAATGGAGACAAAGAGAAGAAAATTTGTGCGCCCCGGAGGCCTGGCAGCTGGGGAAAAGGAGCAGTAGAAAGTTCCAGAGAGTGGGAACAAGTGAAGGAAGGTGGCGCTCAAGCGGAAGGTACAAGAGCATTTCTCAGAGCGCGAGGGGGGCTCCCCACTCTCCGAGCCCCTCACCCGAGGGATGGGGCCCGGCCGGCTCACCCTCTCGCCCCTTCAGCAGAGCAGGGATGCTTCCCGGCAGGAAGGAACAGTCACTGCAAAGGACAGAAATACGAAGGCATCAGTCAGGTGCAAAACTGGAAAAACCCAGGCAAGGTGGCAGAGCCTTCAAAATGCGGAGGAGAAATGACCCTCGGCTTGGCCCAGGGACCCCCCCCCCCCCCACGTGTGCCTGTCATTCTTGGGCTCATTCTGCTCCCGCCGGGAGCCGCCCGGGCGAGCACACAGGGGAGGCCCAGGCCGCAGCAGGGAGGCCGGCCCGAGGGGCTTCCCCGGGCACCCAGAGGCGAGGGTCTACCATTTGGGACATCGTGGTAAAAGGCGTCTGGAACATCTGTCGGGTTTTTGGAAGGGGACAAGGCCGACAGGTGGCGTGACGGTCAGTTCTTCGTGTCCGCTTGGCCGGGAGGGTCCCCAGAGAGCCTCGGCTGGCCTGGACGTCGCCGTGAGGGTTTTCTGTGCGCGTGGCTCACATCCGCATCCGGGACCTAAGTGGAGGAGGTGCCCCCGACCATGTGGGCGGGGCCTCAGCCCGCCAGTCAAAGGCCTTAAGAGCGAAAACAGGCTCCCGGTAGAGCGGAGGGATCCTGCCTCCAGACCGGCCCGCGCCTCCAGACCGGCCCGCGCCTCCCGAGCTCCCAGGCCGCAGGCCTGCCTGCTGCTCCCAGATGTTCGGGAAGAAACCACGACCTCAGGCAGCAGGTCTTTGAAAGAAGTTCTTTTATATGTGTTAATACAACGCACACGTGCACACGTGAGTGCACACGCAGACACCCCGTTCTTTTCCTTGGAGAACCCCGACTGTCACACGTACATAGAAAATAAGCACATGAAAAATGGGTAAACATCCCAGAGAAAACAAAACTCATGCAGGAACGGAGCTAATCACAGCTCAGTAACAACAGCTAACATCTACGGGGTTCTCTGTGGCGGACGACTCTTTTTTTTTTTTTTTTGAATGTTTATTTTTGAGAGAGAGAGAGAGAGAGACAGAGGCCAAGCAGGGGAGGGGCAGAGAGAGAGGGAGACACAGAATCCCAAGCAGGCTCCAAGTTCTGAGCCGTCAGCACGGAGCCCGACGCGGGGCTGGAACCCACGAACCCCAAGATTATGACCTGAGCTGAAGTCAGACGCTTAACCCAGTGCACCACCCAGGCACCCCTGTGGCAGACGATTCTAACTGCTCTCACGCATATTAACATGTATTCCCCCCAATAACCATCCCAAACACAGTCATCATTTTACACACCTTACAGACCTTCCGGGGTCCTTTACCTTTCTGACCACGTGCAAGTTTTTCTCTGACCAAACAGAACTATCTTTTTTTTTTTTTTGGGACAGAGAGAGAGACAGAGCATGAACGGGGGAGGGGCAGAGAGAGAGGGAGACACAGAATCGGAAACAGGCTCCAGGCTCCGAGCCATCAGCCCAGAGCCTGACGCGGGACTCGAACTCACGGACCGCGAGATCGTGACCTGGCTGAAGTCGGACGCTTAACCGACTGCGCCACCCAGGCGCCCCCAAACAGAACTATCTTAACAGAGCTGCTGCCCACCCCGGAGGCCTGGGACCTCAGCAGGGTGGTGGCCCAGGCCACGGGACTCCCCTGAAGTCTGTGGCTGGCACCCTGGTCCCTGGGGACTTCGTCCCTGGAGAAGAGGATGCCTGGGAAAAGCGGGCCCTCTCTGCCGCCTGTATGGTCCCCGGCGCTGGAGTCACTCCGGAAGCCTCCACGCCGGCCCCGAGGCCCACTGGCCGGCCGGGTCTGTGTCGGTCTCCAGCCGTCTCCCTCTGCTGCTGTCTCCTGCACCTCCTCCGTGTCCTCTGTCGGGATCTGGAGGCATCCGTGGCTCCGTCCACCCTGACCCTTGCTCCCAAACCTCGACTTCTCCGAACACCCCTCCAAACGCACGCCCTCCCGGACCTCTGTTCGGTCAGCCTCCTTCCCCAGAAAGTTCCGAGCCCGTCTGGCCCGCCCGGCCCCCTCTGTCCCATGCCACCAGCCACAGCCCACGGTGTCCTCCGAAATCTTTCCGCTTTCTCCGACTCCTGCCTGCATGCCACAACATGGGGACGGCACCGAGCTCCCCCTGCCTGTCCCCCTGCACATCCCTGGTCTTCCTCCTGGGGCTTGATCCTCACCCACGGCACACACCCGCTCCAGAGCCTTGGCCCCTGGAAACATCCCTGATTTTCCCACGTGGGGCCCTGCTCGCCCGCCTCCCCCACCGGTGTGTGCGCGTCAGACCCAGACCAGTGAGTGCCGTGCCTCCCACCAGCTCCCTGGGAGCCGCACGTGTCCAGGCCCACAGGCCTTCCCTACCCCGGGGGACAGACCTGGAGGAGCCCTGACTGTCCTGCCCTCCAGGGGAGCCACAGCACCCCTGTGACCTCGGCATCTTTGTCTTTAAAATCCCGAGCACAGGGGCGCCTGGGTGGCTCAGTCGGTTAAACGTCCGACTTCGGCTCAGGTCACGATCTCGCGGTCCGTGAGTTCGAGCCCCGCGTCGGGCTCTGGGCTGATGGCTCGGAGCCTGGAGCCTGTTTCCGATTCTGTGTCTTCCTCTGTCTCTGCCCCTCCCCCGTTCATGCTCTGTCTCTCTCTGTCTCAAAAATAAACGTTAAAAAAAAAAATTATAAAAAATAAATAAATAAAATAAAAAATAAAATCCCGAGCACGATCCACAGCACCACGGGGTGGCTGAGACATGTCAGTGGAATGAGGTCCAAGAGTGTGTCCGGGGGGGGGGGGGGGGGGGGAGGTGGGTGCTGCCCAGGCGGGAGCCTCCCCTCCCCCCACCACTGGGCACCCAGCGAGCTCCTGCGGGACAGCGGCTTCGTGCCCGCGCCCTGACTCACCGCCTCCTGGCAAACACATGAGTGGCGCGTGTCGTCCTCAGGCCTCCCCTGCTCGGGGGCCGGACTCGGTGGGCGCAAACGCCGGGCTCCAAGTGCTTCTCCGACTTTCTGGAAGAGCGTGTACAGAGCGGCTGTTCGCCCTTCCTTCGGAGTTTGCTGGAGCGTGCCAGCGACGCCCCCCGTCCTGGGGTTTGCTACAATTCAGTCTTTACGACAGGTAGGGCTGTTGGGGTCCTCCAGGGCCGCCGCGGTGAGCTCTGGTGGCGGTCTGTGTCTTTCCAGGAAGGTGAGAACATCCCCTTACGGCCCGGGGACGGCTGCGGGGTCTGTGACCGTCACCTCCCTCACTCCTGAGGCCGGTGATCTGCGTCTTCCTTCCTTTTCCGCATCCTCCGGCTGGAGGCCCGCAGCTCTCTCGGGATCCTGCAAAGGGCCACCTGGTGGGTCGGTCGGTCCCCTCTCCTGGTTTCTGTGTCTTGCCCCACTTACCGCTGGTCTTCTCGTCATCGGTCGCTTCTGGTCGCATTTGCTTCTCTTTGCGTTCCTTCTTCTTCTACTCCTTCAGGCAAGGCTCAGCTCCTTGTTTTGAGACCCGTCTTCACTGCTTTCCAGGCACCACAGTGCCTTGGAACTACCCCCCCAACACGGCTTACGTCCAATCCCGCAAATCCCCATATGCTGTTCAGTTCAAAATACGCTGTAATGTACCTTCTAATTTCGTCTTCGACCCGAGGGCAGCTTGGAGCACATTCGTTGGTTTCCAAATATCGGGGGTTTTCCAGATACCATTCTGCTATTGTGATTGATTTCTAATTTAATTCCTCTGTGGCTGGAGACTGTACCTTAAATCACTTGAATCCTTATAAATCATTGAGACTTGGCTTCAGAATCTGCTGGCCGAGCGCCCATAACGTGCACTGGCTCAAGGCGGCAGGTAGATGCAGTTCAAGCCTTGCATGTATTTGCCACTTTCTGTCCACTTGGGTCGGCTTTGAGACGTCCAATTATAAATTGCGGACTTATCTGCTTCATCTTGTAACTTTTTCTGTTTTCCCTTCATTTAGTTTGAAGGCATCTTAGAAGGATTGCGGTGCCTCCCTGTTGAATTGACCCCGTCACTAGGAAATTCTACTGATACTCGTTGCTCTGGAACCCACTTCAACTGGTTAATGCAGCCACGCCTGCCCTCCTCCAGCTGGTGTTTGCATGTCTGTTCTCCCATTCTCCCACTTCTACCCGATTTGTGTCTCCATATTTGAAGTTCCTAATAAGAAGCATAGTATTAGTTCCTCCTCTTCCCCTTATCCAACTGACAACCTCTGCCTTTTTACTGGAGAGTTTAGAAGATTTACATTTAATGTAATTATTAATGCCCGGATTCAGATCCACCCACCGTCTAGCTCCTGCTTTGTTCCTTTGCTTTTCTTCCACCCTCTTTTGGATTCATTGAGAAGTTGCTGACATCCCGTCCTGTCTCCTGTGTTGGTTGATAAACTGTAACCTCCCGTGTTAGGGTCTGGGAACTGCTCCACCCACACCAACCGCGGGCTCGTCCCAGGGCTTCCTGGGTCCCTCTCCTCGGCGGGAGGCCGTTCAGTGCCCTGAACACCATTGACTCACATTTTCTCTGGTTTTAGTTGTTTTAGTTGCTTCATCGCCTTGGCTGGAAATGGAAATCCCTATTCGTCCCTTTTTCTCAGAGCCAGCTTCTCCTGCGTGCAGCCAGACTCCTGACTGGACCCCCAACCACAGTCCTCCCGGCTCTGCCCATCCCCCAGCTCTCTTTATCCACCAGCCCCTCCCCTTTCTCCCTCTTTATCCTCCCTGCCCTCACGTCTGTCTGAGATGCCCCCCAGCCCCTCACCTTTCTCCACCACACACCCTGCCGTGGCCACCACTGCCCGTCCAGCCTGCCTCCCCCGCCAGACTGCGGGTTCCTTGAGAGTGGAGACAGACCCCAGCCCCGGCACTGCACCTGCTACATAGCTCTCAGTAGATGTAGCTTGAGTGGCTGATGAGTGGATTTTACCTTCCGCCCTTGAGGTTCCGGGCCTTCCCCACCTGGGAAGAAACATAGCACTTGGGGAAAAGCTTCTCCTCCTCGTTGACCCCTGGCAGACCCAGCTACCGGCCTCGGAGCAGGAGCAGGTGACGGCTGGTCCCTGATGTCTGAGTCACCGTACAAGGTGAGGCGTGTCCCAGCCGTGCGGCTTTGGGCAAGCACACTCCTCGCCTCTCTCGCTTTGTTTTCCTCCAGGACCGCGGCAGCTCGGGCCTCCCCGAGTCTCCCTGCACACCGCGTGAGCTGGGTGGGCAAAGGGGCGGCCTCGCCGGCTGCTCGGTGGATCCAAACCTCTACGGCCAGTCCGTCACACCACTCAGCTCTCTTGACCGACGTCGCCGGCAGCCCGCCTCATGCCGGGAGCTCTTCTGGGCACGTCCGGGACAAAAGCGGACAGAATCTCTGCCCTGTGGAGACAGTCGGTACACGGTGAAGCAGTGAGGGAATTGCCAAGCACGTCGGCAAGGAATGAGCTCTGGCGGAATCATGGCACAGCTCGCTAAGGGGCCTGGCACGCGGGAAGGGGTGAGGCAGGTGCTTGGGGGGCCTCCTGAGAAGGGACCCTGAGCACAGACTTGAAGAAGGTGACCACACCGTCCGACGTGTGTTTCAGACTCATGGCCTTGGTGCCCACGCAGAAGGGATGGCCAGCAAAGCACCAGGACCGTCCTGGCTGAGACGCAGGTGGGAGGCAGGTGGGGGCAAGTGCTGACCCCGCGGCCAGGACGCAGGTGTCCACCAACCCAAGGACCTACACTCCCTCACGGTCAGATGGGAGGGGGCCTCGCCATTTCTGCTACCCACCTCCCATCCCCATATCCCTAACTCATCCCAGCCTTCTTTCTCTCCTTCACAGTTATGATTTCAGGACTCTGAGCCTCGAGTTTATTTTGCCTGAGCCCAAGGTAAACGTGTCTATTTCAACCCATGGAAAAAATTTGCAGGGTTGAGTTGCATAGCTGCTTCTTTGAAATGATCACTCTATTTAAATAAAACATGAGATCGGACCCCAAAACAGAGACTCCCCTTACTTTTCTGTTTCTGGGCACACGTGGCTTCTGCCCCCAGGCTTTTACTCAAGCTGCCCCCAGCCTGGTCCCCCACCTGCTGGACCCTACCTGCCTGGACCCCCCCTGCCTGGACCCCACCTGCTGGACCCCCACCTGCCTAGGCCCGCACCTGCCTGGGTAACTGTTACTGGCCTTTAAGCGGCCTCCCTCCAGGATGGCCTGATGGGCCGTGGTAAATTTCAGTAAGAACTTAAGAGAGAGCACCCAGGATCCCAGGACCCTGAGATCCCAGGAGCAGGGAGATAAGTTCATGCTTGGTTCACCTCTGCCTGAGCACCTGCTGTGTGCTGGCCAAGAAGCAGCAGGGACCAGAAGGACCTGGTCTCTTGGGGGCCCTAGTCCCGAGAGGGGTTTTAGTCCAATGGGGGGCTCTAATACTGTTGGGGTCCTAGTCCTGCAGAAAAGTCCTAGTCCTGAGGGTAAAGCCCGATGCCTGCAAGTGGTCCTGGTCCTGAAGGCCAGTCCCAGTCCCGTGGCCCTATTCCTATGGTCGGGGGGCGGAGAGTCCTCGGGGCGCGAATACTGAGCTGACTCGGGGTGCGGGAGGCGTTGGGGGAGACATCTGTAATAGACAAAGGAGGCTGCAGGCAGGTGGGCAGGAAGCCCTACGGACCACCCGCAGGTCTGACAGCCCCCCAGGGCAGAGGCCTCCTGCGGCAGGAGTCAGGCAGAAACGTCTGGGCTTCAGCACCCCGGTGCCCAGTCACTGGGGCCTCACGGAACAGTGCAGCTGGGGGCCATCGGCCCAACAGCCTCCCGGCAGCTCCGTAGCTGTTCCTGACGGGGGACCCCGGGCACGGCCTTCAGGCCACCTCCTCCGGCCAGAGCTGTGTCCACCCACGTCCTCCTGAGGGTCCCAGGCTCCAGCAGGCAGTGCAAGGAGAGACCAGGGGGTCAGATCCGAGACCCTGCTGCTTCAGTGGGCCCCGTGGGTCCCTTCAGGCCTCCCTGCCGGGCTGCAGAGCCGACTTCGGAATGTCTGAGACGGCAGGACCCGCATCTTCCGGGGAGGGTTTTCAGGGAGGCCCAAGCAGCTCACAGTGAGAGCATCCGGCACCTCTAGAGACAGGACAGTCGTTACCAAGCCCCTTCTCTGCCCAGCCAGGAGCCTGAGCCAAGGGTCTTGTGTTCATGGACCTGAGTACCTGCCGGTCCCCACCACCGATGCCTTAGAGGGACCCTGAGCTCCGGGACACAGCCTCCAGACCCAGAGAGATGGCACTCACTGCCGAGATGCGAGCGGAGCTCGAGGCCCCGCAGAAAGCAGACGCACGCTGGGGGGCCCGCCAGGGCCACTCCGGGGGAAGTCCCACCAACCTGGAGCGGTCCTGTGGGGGAACACCGGTCGGCTGCCCAACCGGGTTCCCGCACCCAGTGGCCAACCTGGACATCCAGCCCCACCAGGCTTCGGAGGACAGCAGGCACAGCCACACGGGAGAGCCCCCAGTAGGGCCCCCCCTCCCGTCACCAGCAGAGCCTTCCCCAGTGCCCGGCCAGCGAAGTCATGGGTGAAGTGAACCAGGTGTCGTGGGGCATTCGGAATTCGTCTCACAGCAGTGGTACAGGAGCACCCCTGCTCCGGGTCGGGGTCACCTCTGAGCGTGGAGGGAGGGGGAGGGGGAGGGGGCCAGGGAGGGGACGAGGAGGACCTCACTGTGTGTAGAGATTTATTTGTTTCTAGAAACTCAAAAGACACGAGGCTCTACAGAAAGGTCTGCTAAGCCCACGCGACTGGTAAGGGGTGGAGAGGGAATTAACCCGGAGTGAAAGTAACCATGAACCATCGCCACAAGGAATTACCGCTCAGCGGTGAAAACTCGCGGACAGAAATGAAGGCACACACAGAGGTGATGTTAGAGGGACGCAGAGGCGTGCCTGGGTGTGGGCCCGGGTGGGGACAAGTGGCCGGGGGCGGCCATAAACGTCCCGCAAACCCGAGGCTTACAGCCGCAGAACTTACTCTCGCGTCTGCGGGGCCCCAGGTCCGAATCAGGGCCTCGGGGCCTGTGTCGCAGGCTCCGGGAGGGTCCTTCCTGCCTCCGACAGCATCCGGTGCTCCAGGCACTCCTGGGCTGGGGGCCACACACTCCAACCTCTGCCTCGTCTTCACGGGGCCCCCTCCCCATGTGTCTCCGGGACTGTGCGTCCTCTCCTTTTCCTGTAAGGACACCGGCCGCTGGGATTAGGCCCACCTTGCTCCGGTGTCTTATCTGAACTAATCGCATCTGCAAAGACCCTATTTCTACACAAGGTCACATCCTGAGGTTCTAGGTGGGGGTGACTTTAGGAGACAGACAGTATTCAAGCGAGCACTTCCGGAGCAGAGGCTGACCACGTGTCCGTGTCTTTGCACACCCAGAGTGCCCTGTGCAGGCTCACAGCCGTGGGCTTACAGCCCCAAGGAACCTTCCCAGCTGCCCGGCTGGACCGAGACCCCTGAGGAGGGCCCCTGGGCAGAGGCTGCGATGGGAGGGGCGGTGGGCTGGGAGGCAGGTGGGCTGCCTCCCCTCCCCCCTCTCCTTTCTTCCCCTCCTGCTCCTCCTCCTCCCCTCCCCCGGCCTCCTCTCCCCACCCCCCACCCCAGCCCCCAGACCTTCTCTCCCCTCCTCCCCCTCTTCCTCCTCCCCTGCTCCAGTGGAAAGTTCCAGGCATCAGCTGGCTCAGGTAGGGAAGATCCTGGAGATTAGGAGGAAGGGAGGCCTGCTCGGTGCCCCGCTGTGGGCAGGGGGTGGGGGAGTCCGTCTGTCTGGGGAGGAGGAGGGCTCTCCAAAGAGAGGGTCAGACTGCCAAATGAAGAAAGGCTTTTCTCAGAGCTGTTCGTCTGGGCAGCGTGGCCTTGCAGATGTGGACTGGGGGTGGGGGACAGGCCTGGAAGTGAGGCTCAGAGCCCCGGTCACTGTGGGCCACCAGCCCACGGGAGTGTCCCTCTGAGGTCGCTGCCCCCCGCCCCCCCCAGCAGACCCTCCTCCTGCTGGTCATCGCCCTGCCCGGGCTCCGGCTCTCCCGAGACCTTGGCAGGGTCCCCACCTCCCCTAGGGCCTGCACACCCCACAGGAGGCCAGCCAGTGTGGACAGAATGGGGGCCCAGCATCCGGCTGTGGAGCCAGGCCAGGCCGCACTCCGTGCTGGGGGGGTGGGGGGGGGAGGAGGGCGGGGAGGGGACAGAGGCCCTCGGGGAGGCTCAGCATCTCCATGGGAGGAGGGGCTTCCCTGGAGAGCGTGGGAAGGCAAAGCCCCTCCTCCCAGCTCAGGGTGGTCCCAGGGTGGTCCCAGGGTGGTCCCAGGGTGGTCCCAGGTCCTGCCTGGAGGACAGTGGAGTTGACTCTGTCCCCTCAGGGGACATCCCCTCTGTCATGGTGAGTCTTGCCCCATCCACTGGGGACTGGAGGCTGCGGTCCAGGCCCCTCCCCCCAGGGCTGGCAGCTTCGGGGTCTGGGGGAGCATTGCCACCCTTTTCTTGCCTGAAAACGCCCCCCCCCGACGCCCCTCGTCCCACATCCAGGACCCCCCCAGGGCCTCCCCAGCGCCGCACAGGCCCCACAGCCACCGGGCCCCACAGCTCCTAGACCCCCACCAGCCAGCCTCAGAGAATAGGGACGCTGGCTGTGGCGTCCCTGAGGCTCAGGGTGTCACTCAACTTGATGACACAATCAATGCAGAGCCTGGAAGCACAGGTGTGGGGTGGCAGGGGGAAGGAGTGAGGCCAAGCAGAACCCAGGGTCTAGGAGCCCTCGGTGAGTGGGGCACTGGACTGACACCTTCTCAGGGCGTCTCAGCCAGTCCACAGAAACCCACCTCTCAGAAGAGACACCTTAGATCTGGGAGCATCCAACCTCTAGGAGGGAGTTGGGACACTTGGTCAGGGCTTTGAAGGATGTGTAGGAGTTCTCCTCATCCCAGCTTTCAGGCTACCTACGGCCGGGGTGCAGTCCCTGACCTGCCCCACTAACCACCACTTACTATGCTCTCCTTCATGAGGTCCTCCGGGCTCTGACCCCCTCCGGTCATTCCAGGCTCCTGTGCCTTGTCCCGTGCAGCTCCTGCCACCTCCGATGCCCTTCCCTTCTCTCCTCCGACCCCCTCCGATGCCCCCATAACAAATCCCCTCCTCTGCAGGGTGCTCCCTGGCCCTCCCCTTCCTTCCCTCCCTCCCCCTCTCCCCACAGCCCCATGTGGGTCCCCATCTCTACCTCCCCCAACTATCACTACCTGTGTCTGGGCCTCTGTCTCTCACCAGAATGGAGGCTCCTTGGGCTGGGGCACATCTGGCTCCCCCTGTGCCCTCGTGCAGGGCCTGGCGCAGGGAGGGCTTCAGCTAGCTTGGTCCCCAGATCAGACCCCCAGCCGGTGTCAGCAAGGCCCCCAGAAAGGGTGTGCCCTCTAGGGTCACCTCTACACTGAATCACAGCGGGTCTCTGCACTGGAGGCTCATGCGTTTTAAAACTTTCTCCTGGAGGGGCACCTGGGTGGCGCAGTCGGTTAAGCGTCCGACTTCAGCCAGGTCACGATCTCGCGGTCCGTGAGTTCGAGCCCCGCGTCAGGCTCTGGGCTGATGGCTCGGAGCCTGGAGCCTGTTTCCGATTCTGTGTCTCCCTCTCTCTGCCCCTCCCCCGTTCATGCTCTGTCTCTCTCTGTCCCAAAAATAAATAAAAAACATTAAAAAAAAAAAAATTTAAAACTTTCTCCTGGAATAATTCGCTCTTTGCTGTGACCCGATTATCTCTCTGGGTTCTGGGCAGAGTTGCTAAGTGCACGTCTGACAGTGGATGGGTGGGCAGGCTGGTGCCGCTGTGGCGGAGGGAGGGAGAGAGGGAGGGAGGGCTTCTCCCCTGTGTGCCCAGAAAGCCCCTCCCCCTGCCCCAGGCCCCTCTCTGGCCCGGCCCCACGGTGAGAGCGGGGAGAGGGGGCCCTGGAACCAGGCAGGCATAGGAGGCCCTACAAAGAAGCCAGGCTCCGGGCCGAGGGACCCTGCCTCTTCCCAGGCGTCCCGGAGCCTGGGACGGGGCCCAGCTCCCAACCTCAGCACCCAGACCACGGCCTGGGACAAAATCAGGAGGACCAGGAGGAGGCCCTGAGGCCACACCCCCTCCCTGAGCCTGAATCTCCCCGGCTGCAAAACAAAGTTATTGGTGCCTCCCTTGCAGCGTAGCTGGGGGGGGCCAAGCAAGCAAACAGTTCTGACATCATCCCGGAAAGTGAGCGTGTTTGTCCCCTGAGAGGCTCGTCCTCAAGCTCAGACGCGCTGTGGGGACGGACCCATTCACGCAGCAAACACTCCAGGCGCCCGCCGTCGACGGGGAAGCACACACAGTCCTGTGCACACACACATGCGAAACCACACATACTCGTGGGAAACACATGCACACACACAGGCTGCACACACACACATACTCATGCATATGCACACACACACACACAGATGTATACGCAGACACAGGCAAACCTGCACACGTGTGTGCATATACATGCAATGTGGGCACGCATACATACAGGGACATGGATGCATACATGTGTGCACTCACACACACACGCACACATAGGCACACATACAGAGCTCTAAGCAGAGGAACAGGGGCAGATTGGGGGAGGAGGGGAGGGGAGGGGAGGAAGGAAGGGGAGGAGGGGAGGGGAGGGGGGAGGGGAAGGGAAGGGGGAGGGGGAGGGGAGGGGGAGGGGAAGGGAGGGGGAGGGGAAGGAGGGGAGGGGGAGGGGGAGGGGGGAGGGGGGGCGGGGGAGGGGAGGGGAGGGGGAGGGGAGGGGAGGGGGGAGGGGAGGGGAGGGGGGCGGGGAGGGGAGGGGAGGAAGGAAGGGGGGGCGGGGGAGGGGGAGGGGGAGGGGAGGGGGAGGGGGGGGAGGGGAGGGGAGGGGGAGGGGAGGAAGGAAGGGGAGGAGGGGAGGGGGAGGGGAGGGGAGGCGAGGCTCGGCTCCGTGGGCCCTCCCTTCTCTGGGTCCAGCCTCCCCTGGGAGAAGGGACCCTTGCTCTGCCCTATTCTGCCCTCAGGACACTTAGGGGGGGCCTGGGAGAGGCCCCCAGCAGCACCCACGCCCCCGGGCGGCCCCAGGAGGCACAGCAGCGGACGCTGAAGTCACTGCTTCTCACACTGATGCCTCTCGCGTCCAGCTGTCCTCCGCCCTCTGCAACCTCCCGGGACCAAAGTGAGTGCAGGACCTGGAGCCACGAGGGATCCCGCCCACACTTTCTCTCCGGGCCGAGAGGGCAACGCCAGGGCCTCTGGGAGGGAGAGGGCTGTCCTTGGCCAGAGACGCCACAGGCCTTGGAGACCCCAGACTTATCCAAGGCCGGACTCTGCAGCCCACTGAGTGCCCCGCCCCCCGCAGGAGCCAGAGCAGACCCCACAGGGCGGTGGACGGACTCCCTGGGCCAGGAGGCTGGGACCCGTGCCCTCACCCTGCCAGCTGCCACAGGGCCCTGCGGACGGCACGCAGCCTCCCCGGGCCTCGGACGTGACCACCTCCGTCCCCCGGCTCTGGGTTTTGTGAGGTCCCTGGTGTGAACGGAGGAGCCGGTGCCGAGGTCCCCCCAGTGACCTGCACGCCCGGCTGAGCCTGAGCGGATCACCCAACCTGGCGGAAAAGCTGGGGCAGCGGAGGCCGGGCTCCGAGATCTGCACCAGGGGTCAGTCACCGGTAACAGAAGCCGCTCACAGAGCTGCAGCAACACTAAATTTAAAAAGAAATTTAGTGGCTCCGTCGGTTAAGCGTCCGACTTCGGCTCAGGCCACGATCTCGCGGTCCGTGAGTTCGAGCCCCGCGTCGGGCTCTGTGCTGACAGCTCGGAGCCTGGAGCCTGCTTCGGATTCTGTGTCTCCTCTCTCTCTGCCCCTCCCCTGCTCATGCTCTGTCTCTCTCTCTCTCTCTCAAAAAAGTAAATAAATGTTAAAAAATATATATATACATATTAAAAAGAAAAATGGAAAACGTGTATTAACTTCTAATTGAATGTCCATTACTTTTTGAATTTGAATTTTTTTTCTTTTTCTTTTTCTTTTCTTTAAATTGAAATTCAAGTTAGTTACCATCCGGTGTCGTCTTCGTTTCAGGAGTAGAACCCAGTGATTCATCACTTACCTGTGACACCCAGTGCTCATCCCAGCAAGGGCCCTCCTTAACGCCCACCACCCATTTGAGCCCATCCCCCCACCCACCTCCCCTCCAGCGACCCTCAGTTTGTTCTCTGTATTTTTTAAATTTGTTTATTTATTTTTGCTTCCCTTCCCCTATGTTCATCTGCTGAGTTTCTCAAATTCCACATGAGTGAAGTCATATGATGCCTGCCTTTCTCGTACTGACTTATTTCACTTAGCATAATTCCCCTCCCGTTCCATCCACGTAGCTGCAAATGGCAAGATTTCATTCTTTTTGACTGCCGAGTAGTACTCCACTGTGTATATAAACCACATCTTTTTATCCATTCATCCATCGATGGACATTTGGGCTCTTTCCATACTTTAGCTCTTGTCGATAGTGCTGCTATAAACGTGGGGGTGCATGTGCCCCTTCGAAACAGCATTTTTGCATCCTTTGAATAAATACCTAGTAGTGCAATTCCTTCTCAAGTGCACATGGAACATTCTCCAGAATAGATCACATACTGGGTCACGAACCAGCGCTCAACAACTACAAAAAGAATTGAGATCATACTGTGCATATTTTCAGATCACAACACTATGAAACTTGAAATCAACCACAAGAAAGAATTTGGAAAGCCCTCAAATACATGGAGGTTAAAGAACATCCTACTAAAGAATGAATGGGTTAACCAGAAAATTAAAGAAGAAATTAAAAACACATGGAAACAAATGAAAATGAAAACACTACCGTCCGAACCCTTTGGGATGCAGCAAAGGCAGTCCTAAGAGGAAAATGCATTGCAATTCAGGCCTCTCTCAAGAAGCCAGAAAGGTTCCAAACACACAAGCTAACCTCACACCTAATGGCACTCAAAAAGATGCAGCAAATGAAGACCAAAGCTAGGAGAAGAAGGGAAATAATAAAGATTAGAGCAGAAATAAACAATATAGAATCCCCCCCCAAAAAAAAAACCCCAGTAGAATAGATCAATGAAACTAGGAGCTGGTTTTTTGAAAGAATAAACAAAATAAATCAATTTGTTTATTCTAGCCAGATTTATCAAAAAGAAAAGAGAGAGGACCCAAATAAAATCACAAATGAAAGAGGAGAGATCACAACTGACACCACAGAAATACAATTATAAGAGAATAGTATGAAAAATTACATGCCAACAAGCTGGACAATATGGACGAAATAGGCAAATTCCTAGACATTCACATACTACCAAGTCAGGAAGAAACTGAATTTCAAATTAATTAATTCCCTCACTCTGGTAACTAAGGACACCTTCAGGCATGGCTGGATCCAGGGGCTCTGTGACATCACCTCTTGCTGTCTTTTGCTGCTTTCCTCTGTATTGGACTCATCCTCAAGCCGCTTCTCCCCAGGTGGTGGCCAGGTGGCCCCAGCAGCATAACAAGGCCACCAGTGGTAGCCAATGTCCCGCAATTGGTCCAGTGTGGGTCCATCACTTGGGCTAGAGGGGACACAAGTCCCCTTCCTGTTGGCCATTCCTGGGTCCCTGGAATAGGAGAGGTGTCAAAACAACCCAGACCACATGGAGTGAGCATCAGGAGGGCTCCCTGGAAGAAGGGATAGCTAAGCTGAGGGATGGGGGGGAAAGGACACCTCTTTCAGGCTACAGAAAGGCATGTGCAAAGGCCCAGAGGCCCAGTGTGTAGGTGCTGGCACACAGCATCAAGGGACCCCCACGTACTTCCCCTGTCTGGTGAGCCAAGTGGCACAAAGGGGAAGGTAGGAGATGAGCAACGTGTCGCACTGCCGTCCGCACCAGAGCTAAGCAGTGTAGACATGATCCCGTTGGCAGTCAGGACGTGTGGACGTGTTAGGCCTGACGGATGGTCCCATTCGTGGCCGGGGGGGCCCTGGCGACCCACCAGGCACTGC
>NC_080784.1:207455338-207462838 GCF_028018385.1 Neofelis nebulosa
AGGGTTAGGGTTAGGGTTAGGGTTAGGGTTAGGGTTAGGGTTAGGGTTAGGGTTAGGGTTAGGGTTAGGGTTAGGGTTAGGGTTAGGGTTAGGGTTAGGGTTAGGGTTAGGGTTAGGGTTAGGGTTAGGGTTAGGGTTAGGGTTAGGGTTAGGGTTAGGGTTAGGGTTAGGGTTAGGGTTAGGGTTAGGGTTAGGGTTAGGGTTAGGGTTAGGGTTAGGGTTAGGGTTAGGGTTAGGGTTAGGGTTAGGGTTAGGGTTAGGGTTAGGGTTAGGGTTAGGGTTAGGGTTAGGGTTAGGGTTAGGGTTAGGGTTAGGGTTAGGGTTAGGGTTAGGGTTAGGGTTAGGGTTAGGGTTAGGGTTAGGGTTAGGGTTAGGGTTAGGGTTAGGGTTAGGGTTAGGGTTAGGGTTAGGGTTAGGGTTAGGGTTAGGGTTAGGGTTAGGGTTAGGGTTAGGGTTAGGGTTAGGGTTAGGGTTAGGGTTAGGGTTAGGGTTAGGGTTAGGGTTAGGGTTAGGGTTAGGGTTAGGGTTAGGGTTAGGGTTAGGGTTAGGGTTAGGGTTAGGGTTAGGGTTAGGGTTAGGGTTAGGGTTAGGGTTAGGGTTAGGGTTAGGGTTAGGGTTAGGGTTAGGGTTAGGGTTAGGGTTAGGGTTAGGGTTAGGGTTAGGGTTAGGGTTAGGGTTAGGGTTAGGGTTAGGGTTAGGGTTAGGGTTAGGGTTAGGGTTAGGGTTAGGGTTAGGGTTAGGGTTAGGGTTAGGGTTAGGGTTAGGGTTAGGGTTAGGGTTAGGGTTAGGGTTAGGGTTAGGGTTAGGGTTAGGGTTAGGGTTAGGGTTAGGGTTAGGGTTAGGGTTAGGGTTAGGGTTAGGGTTAGGGTTAGGGTTAGGGTTAGGGTTAGGGTTAGGGTTAGGGTTAGGGTTAGGGTTAGGGTTAGGGTTAGGGTTAGGGTTAGGGTTAGGGTTAGGGTTAGGGTTAGGGTTAGGGTTAGGGTTAGGGTTAGGGTTAGGGTTAGGGTTAGGGTTAGGGTTAGGGTTAGGGTTAGGGTTAGGGTTAGGGTTAGGGTTAGGGTTAGGGTTAGGGTTAGGGTTAGGGTTAGGGTTAGGGTTAGGGTTAGGGTTAGGGTTAGGGTTAGGGTTAGGGTTAGGGTTAGGGTTAGGGTTAGGGTTAGGGTTAGGGTTAGGGTTAGGGTTAGGGTTAGGGTTAGGGTTAGGGTTAGGGTTAGGGTTAGGGTTAGGGTTAGGGTTAGGGTTAGGGTTAGGGTTAGGGTTAGGGTTAGGGTTAGGGTTAGGGTTAGGGTTAGGGTTAGGGTTAGGGTTAGGGTTAGGGTTAGGGTTAGGGTTAGGGTTAGGGTTAGGGTTAGGGTTAGGGTTAGGGTTAGGGTTAGGGTTAGGGTTAGGGTTAGGGTTAGGGTTAGGGTTAGGGTTAGGGTTAGGGTTAGGGTTAGGGTTAGGGTTAGGGTTAGGGTTAGGGTTAGGGTTAGGGTTAGGGTTAGGGTTAGGGTTAGGGTTAGGGTTAGGGTTAGGGTTAGGGTTAGGGTTAGGGTTAGGGTTAGGGTTAGGGTTAGGGTTAGGGTTAGGGTTAGGGTTAGGGTTAGGGTTAGGGTTAGGGTTAGGGTTAGGGTTAGGGTTAGGGTTAGGGTTAGGGTTAGGGTTAGGGTTAGGGTTAGGGTTAGGGTTAGGGTTAGGGTTAGGGTTAGGGTTAGGGTTAGGGTTAGGGTTAGGGTTAGGGTTAGGGTTAGGGTTAGGGTTAGGGTTAGGGTTAGGGTTAGGGTTAGGGTTAGGGTTAGGGTTAGGGTTAGGGTTAGGGTTAGGGTTAGGGTTAGGGTTAGGGTTAGGGTTAGGGTTAGGGTTAGGGTTAGGGTTAGGGTTAGGGTTAGGGTTAGGGTTAGGGTTAGGGTTAGGGTTAGGGTTAGGGTTAGGGTTAGGGTTAGGGTTAGGGTTAGGGTTAGGGTTAGGGTTAGGGTTAGGGTTAGGGTTAGGGTTAGGGTTAGGGTTAGGGTTAGGGTTAGGGTTAGGGTTAGGGTTAGGGTTAGGGTTAGGGTTAGGGTTAGGGTTAGGGTTAGGGTTAGGGTTAGGGTTAGGGTTAGGGTTAGGGTTAGGGTTAGGGTTAGGGTTAGGGTTAGGGTTAGGGTTAGGGTTAGGGTTAGGGTTAGGGTTAGGGTTAGGGTTAGGGTTAGGGTTAGGGTTAGGGTTAGGGTTAGGGTTAGGGTTAGGGTTAGGGTTAGGGTTAGGGTTAGGGTTAGGGTTAGGGTTAGGGTTAGGGTTAGGGTTAGGGTTAGGGTTAGGGTTAGGGTTAGGGTTAGGGTTAGGGTTAGGGTTAGGGTTAGGGTTAGGGTTAGGGTTAGGGTTAGGGTTAGGGTTAGGGTTAGGGTTAGGGTTAGGGTTAGGGTTAGGGTTAGGGTTAGGGTTAGGGTTAGGGTTAGGGTTAGGGTTAGGGTTAGGGTTAGGGTTAGGGTTAGGGTTAGGGTTAGGGTTAGGGTTAGGGTTAGGGTTAGGGTTAGGGTTAGGGTTAGGGTTAGGGTTAGGGTTAGGGTTAGGGTTAGGGTTAGGGTTAGGGTTAGGGTTAGGGTTAGGGTTAGGGTTAGGGTTAGGGTTAGGGTTAGGGTTAGGGTTAGGGTTAGGGTTAGGGTTAGGGTTAGGGTTAGGGTTAGGGTTAGGGTTAGGGTTAGGGTTAGGGTTAGGGTTAGGGTTAGGGTTAGGGTTAGGGTTAGGGTTAGGGTTAGGGTTAGGGTTAGGGTTAGGGTTAGGGTTAGGGTTAGGGTTAGGGTTAGGGTTAGGGTTAGGGTTAGGGTTAGGGTTAGGGTTAGGGTTAGGGTTAGGGTTAGGGTTAGGGTTAGGGTTAGGGTTAGGGTTAGGGTTAGGGTTAGGGTTAGGGTTAGGGTTAGGGTTAGGGTTAGGGTTAGGGTTAGGGTTAGGGTTAGGGTTAGGGTTAGGGTTAGGGTTAGGGTTAGGGTTAGGGTTAGGGTTAGGGTTAGGGTTAGGGTTAGGGTTAGGGTTAGGGTTAGGGTTAGGGTTAGGGTTAGGGTTAGGGTTAGGGTTAGGGTTAGGGTTAGGGTTAGGGTTAGGGTTAGGGTTAGGGTTAGGGTTAGGGTTAGGGTTAGGGTTAGGGTTAGGGTTAGGGTTAGGGTTAGGGTTAGGGTTAGGGTTAGGGTTAGGGTTAGGGTTAGGGTTAGGGTTAGGGTTAGGGTTAGGGTTAGGGTTAGGGTTAGGGTTAGGGTTAGGGTTAGGGTTAGGGTTAGGGTTAGGGTTAGGGTTAGGGTTAGGGTTAGGGTTAGGGTTAGGGTTAGGGTTAGGGTTAGGGTTAGGGTTAGGGTTAGGGTTAGGGTTAGGGTTAGGGTTAGGGTTAGGGTTAGGGTTAGGGTTAGGGTTAGGGTTAGGGTTAGGGTTAGGGTTAGGGTTAGGGTTAGGGTTAGGGTTAGGGTTAGGGTTAGGGTTAGGGTTAGGGTTAGGGTTAGGGTTAGGGTTAGGGTTAGGGTTAGGGTTAGGGTTAGGGTTAGGGTTAGGGTTAGGGTTAGGGTTAGGGTTAGGGTTAGGGTTAGGGTTAGGGTTAGGGTTAGGGTTAGGGTTAGGGTTAGGGTTAGGGTTAGGGTTAGGGTTAGGGTTAGGGTTAGGGTTAGGGTTAGGGTTAGGGTTAGGGTTAGGGTTAGGGTTAGGGTTAGGGTTAGGGTTAGGGTTAGGGTTAGGGTTAGGGTTAGGGTTAGGGTTAGGGTTAGGGTTAGGGTTAGGGTTAGGGTTAGGGTTAGGGTTAGGGTTAGGGTTAGGGTTAGGGTTAGGGTTAGGGTTAGGGTTAGGGTTAGGGTTAGGGTTAGGGTTAGGGTTAGGGTTAGGGTTAGGGTTAGGGTTAGGGTTAGGGTTAGGGTTAGGGTTAGGGTTAGGGTTAGGGTTAGGGTTAGGGTTAGGGTTAGGGTTAGGGTTAGGGTTAGGGTTAGGGTTAGGGTTAGGGTTAGGGTTAGGGTTAGGGTTAGGGTTAGGGTTAGGGTTAGGGTTAGGGTTAGGGTTAGGGTTAGGGTTAGGGTTAGGGTTAGGGTTAGGGTTAGGGTTAGGGTTAGGGTTAGGGTTAGGGTTAGGGTTAGGGTTAGGGTTAGGGTTAGGGTTAGGGTTAGGGTTAGGGTTAGGGTTAGGGTTAGGGTTAGGGTTAGGGTTAGGGTTAGGGTTAGGGTTAGGGTTAGGGTTAGGGTTAGGGTTAGGGTTAGGGTTAGGGTTAGGGTTAGGGTTAGGGTTAGGGTTAGGGTTAGGGTTAGGGTTAGGGTTAGGGTTAGGGTTAGGGTTAGGGTTAGGGTTAGGGTTAGGGTTAGGGTTAGGGTTAGGGTTAGGGTTAGGGTTAGGGTTAGGGTTAGGGTTAGGGTTAGGGTTAGGGTTAGGGTTAGGGTTAGGGTTAGGGTTAGGGTTAGGGTTAGGGTTAGGGTTAGGGTTAGGGTTAGGGTTAGGGTTAGGGTTAGGGTTAGGGTTAGGGTTAGGGTTAGGGTTAGGGTTAGGGTTAGGGTTAGGGTTAGGGTTAGGGTTAGGGTTAGGGTTAGGGTTAGGGTTAGGGTTAGGGTTAGGGTTAGGGTTAGGGTTAGGGTTAGGGTTAGGGTTAGGGTTAGGGTTAGGGTTAGGGTTAGGGTTAGGGTTAGGGTTAGGGTTAGGGTTAGGGTTAGGGTTAGGGTTAGGGTTAGGGTTAGGGTTAGGGTTAGGGTTAGGGTTAGGGTTAGGGTTAGGGTTAGGGTTAGGGTTAGGGTTAGGGTTAGGGTTAGGGTTAGGGTTAGGGTTAGGGTTAGGGTTAGGGTTAGGGTTAGGGTTAGGGTTAGGGTTAGGGTTAGGGTTAGGGTTAGGGTTAGGGTTAGGGTTAGGGTTAGGGTTAGGGTTAGGGTTAGGGTTAGGGTTAGGGTTAGGGTTAGGGTTAGGGTTAGGGTTAGGGTTAGGGTTAGGGTTAGGGTTAGGGTTAGGGTTAGGGTTAGGGTTAGGGTTAGGGTTAGGGTTAGGGTTAGGGTTAGGGTTAGGGTTAGGGTTAGGGTTAGGGTTAGGGTTAGGGTTAGGGTTAGGGTTAGGGTTAGGGTTAGGGTTAGGGTTAGGGTTAGGGTTAGGGTTAGGGTTAGGGTTAGGGTTAGGGTTAGGGTTAGGGTTAGGGTTAGGGTTAGGGTTAGGGTTAGGGTTAGGGTTAGGGTTAGGGTTAGGGTTAGGGTTAGGGTTAGGGTTAGGGTTAGGGTTAGGGTTAGGGTTAGGGTTAGGGTTAGGGTTAGGGTTAGGGTTAGGGTTAGGGTTAGGGTTAGGGTTAGGGTTAGGGTTAGGGTTAGGGTTAGGGTTAGGGTTAGGGTTAGGGTTAGGGTTAGGGTTAGGGTTAGGGTTAGGGTTAGGGTTAGGGTTAGGGTTAGGGTTAGGGTTAGGGTTAGGGTTAGGGTTAGGGTTAGGGTTAGGGTTAGGGTTAGGGTTAGGGTTAGGGTTAGGGTTAGGGTTAGGGTTAGGGTTAGGGTTAGGGTTAGGGTTAGGGTTAGGGTTAGGGTTAGGGTTAGGGTTAGGGTTAGGGTTAGGGTTAGGGTTAGGGTTAGGGTTAGGGTTAGGGTTAGGGTTAGGGTTAGGGTTAGGGTTAGGGTTAGGGTTAGGGTTAGGGTTAGGGTTAGGGTTAGGGTTAGGGTTAGGGTTAGGGTTAGGGTTAGGGTTAGGGTTAGGGTTAGGGTTAGGGTTAGGGTTAGGGTTAGGGTTAGGGTTAGGGTTAGGGTTAGGGTTAGGGTTAGGGTTAGGGTTAGGGTTAGGGTTAGGGTTAGGGTTAGGGTTAGGGTTAGGGTTAGGGTTAGGGTTAGGGTTAGGGTTAGGGTTAGGGTTAGGGTTAGGGTTAGGGTTAGGGTTAGGGTTAGGGTTAGGGTTAGGGTTAGGGTTAGGGTTAGGGTTAGGGTTAGGGTTAGGGTTAGGGTTAGGGTTAGGGTTAGGGTTAGGGTTAGGGTTAGGGTTAGGGTTAGGGTTAGGGTTAGGGTTAGGGTTAGGGTTAGGGTTAGGGTTAGGGTTAGGGTTAGGGTTAGGGTTAGGGTTAGGGTTAGGGTTAGGGTTAGGGTTAGGGTTAGGGTTAGGGTTAGGGTTAGGGTTAGGGTTAGGGTTAGGGTTAGGGTTAGGGTTAGGGTTAGGGTTAGGGTTAGGGTTAGGGTTAGGGTTAGGGTTAGGGTTAGGGTTAGGGTTAGGGTTAGGGTTAGGGTTAGGGTTAGGGTTAGGGTTAGGGTTAGGGTTAGGGTTAGGGTTAGGGTTAGGGTTAGGGTTAGGGTTAGGGTTAGGGTTAGGGTTAGGGTTAGGGTTAGGGTTAGGGTTAGGGTTAGGGTTAGGGTTAGGGTTAGGGTTAGGGTTAGGGTTAGGGTTAGGGTTAGGGTTAGGGTTAGGGTTAGGGTTAGGGTTAGGGTTAGGGTTAGGGTTAGGGTTAGGGTTAGGGTTAGGGTTAGGGTTAGGGTTAGGGTTAGGGTTAGGGTTAGGGTTAGGGTTAGGGTTAGGGTTAGGGTTAGGGTTAGGGTTAGGGTTAGGGTTAGGGTTAGGGTTAGGGTTAGGGTTAGGGTTAGGGTTAGGGTTAGGGTTAGGGTTAGGGTTAGGGTTAGGGTTAGGGTTAGGGTTAGGGTTAGGGTTAGGGTTAGGGTTAGGGTTAGGGTTAGGGTTAGGGTTAGGGTTAGGGTTAGGGTTAGGGTTAGGGTTAGGGTTAGGGTTAGGGTTAGGGTTAGGGTTAGGGTTAGGGTTAGGGTTAGGGTTAGGGTTAGGGTTAGGGTTAGGGTTAGGGTTAGGGTTAGGGTTAGGGTTAGGGTTAGGGTTAGGGTTAGGGTTAGGGTTAGGGTTAGGGTTAGGGTTAGGGTTAGGGTTAGGGTTAGGGTTAGGGTTAGGGTTAGGGTTAGGGTTAGGGTTAGGGTTAGGGTTAGGGTTAGGGTTAGGGTTAGGGTTAGGGTTAGGGTTAGGGTTAGGGTTAGGGTTAGGGTTAGGGTTAGGGTTAGGGTTAGGGTTAGGGTTAGGGTTAGGGTTAGGGTTAGGGTTAGGGTTAGGGTTAGGGTTAGGGTTAGGGTTAGGGTTAGGGTTAGGGTTAGGGTTAGGGTTAGGGTTAGGGTTAGGGTTAGGGTTAGGGTTAGGGTTAGGGTTAGGGTTAGGGTTAGGGTTAGGGTTAGGGTTAGGGTTAGGGTTAGGGTTAGGGTTAGGGTTAGGGTTAGGGTTAGGGTTAGGGTTAGGGTTAGGGTTAGGGTTAGGGTTAGGGTTAGGGTTAGGGTTAGGGTTAGGGTTAGGGTTAGGGTTAGGGTTAGGGTTAGGGTTAGGGTTAGGGTTAGGGTTAGGGTTAGGGTTAGGGTTAGGGTTAGGGTTAGGGTTAGGGTTAGGGTTAGGGTTAGGGTTAGGGTTAGGGTTAGGGTTAGGGTTAGGGTTAGGGTTAGGGTTAGGGTTAGGGTTAGGGTTAGGGTTAGGGTTAGGGTTAGGGTTAGGGTTAGGGTTAGGGTTAGGGTTAGGGTTAGGGTTAGGGTTAGGGTTAGGGTTAGGGTTAGGGTTAGGGTTAGGGTTAGGGTTAGGGTTAGGGTTAGGGTT